>NC_092809.1:102172283-102479415 GCF_040954645.1 Diabrotica undecimpunctata
CGCCACTGGGTAGATATTCTTCAGAATCTGAGCCAAGAAAAGGTTCCTCTGGTTCTGACAAGTCACTTAACTCTTCAACGACGTTTTCCAATTCTTTTTGTGTTAAAATACGTCTGACCATAATTCAGGAACTGCAAAGAGTCGAACTGTTGTCACTATTTTAGAGTGAAATAAAAGACCGAGGGACACTAATGACTCGAGCAAAAAGACTACTGGAACATCCATGTCCCATTACATGAATTGTGCAAAAACAATGACGGAAAATGGATTTTATTAGAAATTTTACTTACTTTCAACAACAAACGCTTTCAGGATTGTTTTGGAATAGTATTTTGCAGGCAAAAACACTAAATATGTATCGCAGCAATAAAACACAGAACTACGTTGTACAAGAACACCTATTTCTAGAAAAGTTGAGGTTATATAATCGAATTGTTCGTAGCATAACAAAACGAAATGTTTATCGATAGATATATTTGATTAAAGTGAATTTAAGCGACAAATAGGCACCACTAGAATTTTTTTTAATTTCGTGGGACATATAGGCCCCACACATAACTTATATGTGTGTGGTAAAAGACTAATTGGTCGGTAAGTATTCAGTTTCTCTTCTCGTGCGAAAGGATTATTTGTGGGATTCTGGGATTTTTTTAGTTGTAATTCTAGTTAAGTAGAGTTTTTATTGCATCTAGAATGATTTCTTCATCTATTTCGGAAGAAACGAAATTCGCGAAAAGTCTAAAAATTAGAATAAAGGGCATTTTCCTGGTTATCGTCTTTATTTGAAACATATTGAACAAAGTCTTAGAGTTAAGTTATATTTCGAGAAGTATAATGATAAAAAATTAAAATATTAATCACTTTCGTCTTCATCACTAAAATATTCACTTTTTTTAATTTTCTTTCTAGGAATTTTGTTCGAACTGTTTTCTTCGACTGGACAATAATTTCCTGTGGCAACTTTATATCTGTAATCCTCTAGTTCATGTTTTTCATGCTATAAACAAAATAAAAATAAATTATATCTTGTCATACATATATTATTACATATTAGAAAATCATAATGGTTAATGTAGTGGACCGGAAATGACAAAGACAAAATAAAAAACCAATTAATTGAATTCAATTATAAATCATAATAAATGACCACCTCGTTAACGGGAGGCCATAACAGTGAAATTTGGCAACAGTAAATAGAGGGCCTACAAAAACGCCTGTTTGTATTTATACAGAGTGGCCCAAAAGTATGGAAACGGCCAATTATCTCGTAAATTGCTAGTCATAATTGTACAACATTTGAGATAGACCTATTTTGGGATACGGAGATTCCATATTTGATATTTGCAATGTTGCTAGATTTGCCGATTCTCTTATATTATTACTAATTTTGGTTTTTCAAATTCATCACCTGTAGATTCAGTCATTATTGGAATCTCCTATTCAATACGAGTTCAACCATATGTAACACTTATGATTTTATGTAGTCTGGAAGGTCTTAAATACATAAAACTGAAGTCTGGCAACGCCTAATTGTCTCAATAATTTTTTTAATACTAACTATTTTTATCTACATTAAAACGTAACAATTGATAGATTACAACATTTTTTAACATAATGGTTACTTTATCCAGTGTTCAAAATGTGCTCCATTTGTGAGTTGACAGTACCTTAATCGATGGTAGAATGCGTCTAACACATTTCTCCATGATTGTCTAGAAATTATTCGAGATTCATCGATAAAATTCGTTGGCTTGGCTCTGCAAGACTTGCTGGTTTAGTTTTGTAAACTGAATTTCACAAGTATCCCCAATAAAAATAATCTTTAGGATTGAAATCAGGTGAACATGGAGGCCATTCAATTCTAACTCGTCTTCGTCCGAAAAATATCTCATCTAAATAACGCCGAACATTTACACCAAAATGAGCTGGAGCTCCTACTTGCTGAAACCATATCTGATTAAAATTGGCCCCAAACAAGTTTCTCAGTGTAGGTACAATTCATTTCTAAGTAACATTTCGTAACTATCTGACGTTAAATTTCCTTCGATAAAACATGGTCCAATTAACTGAGTACCTATTATGCCTGACCATACATTTAATTTTCGGGTCTTTGAGTATGGTTTTCACGCATCCAGTGTGGATTTACGTCACTCCAGTACCTTACATTGTGTCGATTTACACTTCCACACAGTGTAAAGTTTGCTTCATCGGAAAAACCAAATTATCCACCATTACCTCAGTAAATTCTAATCTACGATCGAAGGCATCTTCACTTAATTCTTGCAATAAGTTAATTTTGTATGGCTTAAATTTATTCTTATGTAATACACGTAAGACTGAAGAACGACCTAAGATTCCTCAAATCGCTTTACAGTTTTTTGTACCGTCGCCTTATGAATAGGAGAACGGTTTGGGAAAGTATCATTGAAGAAATTGGCTACTTCACAATAAGATCTTTTTCTGTCACCGTACCCTCTCATCATTCGAATAGTAATTCGTTCTTTTTTGTTAAGAGCCATTTTAGAGAAGCAATTTATCTTACAGAACTTTTTCAAACACAACTACTGTCAGTTTTAGTTAATAATGTAAATGGTGAATAAATGTCAAAATCACAGCATTCTACATTTAAATATTTAAATTTATTAAAATCTACATATTTTGCTCTGTTTTATGTATTTAAGACTTTCCAGACTAAATAAAATCTAGAAGCTAATCGCAACATTTGGGATGTCGTAAGTCGCCATTGGACCAATAGGACCTAAGATACGTAACTAAGGTCCTTTTAATATGCTGCTGTATTTGATGTTTCTGGATTGGACCAATAGAACTGAAGATACAGAACTATGGTCCTTTTAACATGCTGCTTTCATTGTATTCTGTTGGTTAAATCCTATTATTTGTATCTTATGCCTTTATGGAATGATGTTATGTTTAATTTTTCTATACTTTTCAATTTTTTAAATCCTCTCACATGATACCTCGCATATCTCTACGTTAAGCCGTTTAGGCACTACATACCTACAATCTTTATTTGTTTTAGTTATTTTATTTTTATAATAATTTATTTATTTAATATTTTAATTTAAAAATAGCGATAACTATATATCTTTCACTCACTCTTACTAAAAAGGTACTTCTCCCTCTAACACGTTGATTTCGCTATCTTGTTAGTCGTACAAACATTGCCTTTCTACTACTATTACTAGAATCTAAAAGTGTTACATATGGTTGAACTCGTATTGAATAGGAGATTCCAAGAAAGACTGAATATACAAGGCGATGAATTTAAAAAACCAAAGTTACTAATAATATAAGAGAAACGGCAAATCTGGCAACATTGCAAATATCAAATATGGAATCTCCGTATCCCAAAATAGGTGTACCTCAAATTTTGTAAAATTATGACTAGCAATTTACTAGATAATTAGTCGTTTCCAGACTTGGGCCACTCTGTATAATATGCATATTTGTATTTATATATGCATTCTGCTGAACAAAACATTTGATCTTATAGGTTTATTTTACTCTTTTTGAGTATACTATACATTGAGGTAAGTGTAGCAACTGCCCATTCTCAAGTTTATGCCAATATCCCACCACATTAAGCGATAGCACAATGCGATTGATAACTCGATAATCGGGACCTTAGAAACTGTTAGCTGTACGCCTTTATTTTCAATTGGACCCGTGGCAATTATTATCAATGCAATTCTTTGTCAGAATGTGTAGATCTATTTGCTAATACTTTCGAAAATAGAGCTATACCTTGTAGACAAACAATTGCAATTTTTGTAAATAGTTTTGAAACAGCATTATTGTTTACAAGATTGTACAAAATGTACAATTAATTGTATACATTGTACATTGTACCATTAAATACAAGCTGGTCGATTTCTATACAGATATGATAAAATCAGGGGAAATCCCCCATTCACTAAAAAGGGCCTCCATTATAGCCATATTAAAACCGGGAAACGCAAATGATCAGCCTCAAAACTACCGACCGATTGCACTGCTGAGCTGTGTCTATAAATTGTTGGAACGATTAATCTACAACAGAATTAGTAAAAACATATTTGAATTGATACCTATTGAGCAAGCAGGGTTCAGACCTAACCGCAGCTGCACAGATCAGATCCTATCCCTAACAACACATATTGAAGCAGGTTTTCAAAGAAAGCAAAAAACATCCGTTGCTTTCATTGACCTATCAGCTGCATACAATACCGTCTGGAGACAGTATCTTGCTAATCTGCAAACTAATCCGTGCCATCCCGTGTCAAAAGATAACTAGACTCATTGATAGCATGCTCACCGACAGACCTTTCCAAGTCACAATGGGCAACTCTACAAGTGTCCAAATGAAGCTCAGCAATGGACTGCCACAGGGATCTGTTTTGGCACCCTTACTGTTTAATTTATACATCGCGGACCTACCTAGGACAAATTCGCAGAAATTTGGCTACGCTGACGACGGGGCCATTGCAGCAAGACATAATAACATGGCAGTTACAGAAACAATACTAACGGATGACCTTGCCATTATGGGAGAATACTTTCGCAAATGGAGGCTACGGCCTAATGCGACGAAAACCGAAGTGTGCTGTTTCCATCTAAATAATGCCCAAGCCAACAAAAAACTGTCCGTTCACTTTGAAGACAGACTACTAACTCATAACTCAACACCAAAATATCTTGGAGTGACTCTTGACAGAACTTTAAGTTTTAAAGAACACCTACAAAGAACGGCAGCAAAACTGAAAACGCGAAATAATATAATCCAAAAGCTATGTGGTACCACATGGGGGTCCTCAGCCTCCGTACTCAGATCATCTGCTATCGGACTTGTATACTCGACAGCTGAATATGCTTCCCCAGTATGGCTCAATAGCAAACACAAAGATTATTGACACCCAATTAAACCAGACAATGCGAATGATTTCAGGTACAATTAGACCAACACCCAACTATTGGCTTCCCATCCTGAGTCACATTCCACCGCCGAAACTACGAAGAAGTCACTCCCTTCTCAGAGAATATCGAAAAATCCAGTCTAACCATCAACTACCCATCCACCATGATAAGCTTGATATCGAAATGAACAGACTGCGCTCCAGATATCCTGTCATGTTAAGGGCCACCTCCTTATATCAGGAACATTTCGACCTCACCAACGCTTGGAGAAGACAATGGGAGCGCGACTCACCACAGGAAGCACAGCAAATGGCCTGTATCGATCAGAAACCGCCAGGCTTTGAACTGACCCGGAGTACATGGACAACGCTAAACAGAATAAGAACAAGAAGCGGTAGATGTGATGACAGCTTACATAAATGGGGAAAAGCCCTTACTCCTGAGTGTGACTGTGGTGCGCAACGACAGACCGTCCGTCACATTGTTGAAGAATGCCCCCGAAGGCGGTTCCCTGGAGTTTTTGACGAGTTCCTGAATGCGAGCGAAAATGTTTTAGACTATATTAATGCATTAGATGTTCGTTTGTAATACTCCATGTAATGTTTTATATTGCTTTTTAAATATGTGTTCTTATTGTATGCCATACGATAAATAAAAAAATAAAATGTACAAAATGTCACAAACGAAAAGAGATGTCCCCGAAAAGACAGCAGGAATTAGAAAGGAGAGATGTGTTTGTGCTTCCATTGAGGAGGATAACTCCAGAACCACTAGAAGTGTCGCCGAGGAGTTGGAGGTCTCGTATACCACAGTTAATTAAGTTTTAAAAAAATATCACTTATAAAGATAAACATAGCGTGTTAAAAACTTTGCAAAGAAACTCATAGAGAAATTGCTCTTCCAAAAATATTTCCAGAACTTCCAAAATATTTGACAAAGCAAGATGGTGCTAAAAGGAGCAGCTCCAAAAAAAGACTAGAGAAAAGAAGATTAAAAAAGAGAAAGAGAATTAATTATAAATAGACAGCAACAACAACAAGGCGAAAGGCTTGAAAGTAAAGTGCTATAGTATATTTTTATATAGTAGTTTTATATAGTATAGTGCACTATACTATATAGTATTTTATATAGTATAGTGCTTATAGTAGATTTTTGTAGTTTCAGTGAAAATTTTAAGCGTAAGTTAAGTTTTTATTTGTTGAAATAGAAGTGGCATCAAGAAGAAAATCATATTTATTTTTAACTTGTAAAAATTGAGCGTGATGAGCAAAAATCAGTTGTACTATTAAAATTAAAGAAACAATGGACCTACAAGTACGTATTAACCATACATTATTATTATAAGATGAATTAACTGGATGGTACCAACAACTTCGTAGGTCTACCACATTTCTTTATGGTTCTATTATTTCAAAAACAAAACTGTTATAATATATAACTTACTTCTAAAGCTATAGCAGCACTTAACGTTTCACAATCATCAACTGCTTCCTCTTCCTCATCGTTTTCATCATTATTACCTCTGTCCTCATCACTAGAGTCAAAGTATTCCTTTTGCTCCTAAAAATAATATACTTAAGGGTTGCGTAAATAAAATTAAACATATTCATCAAGTTAATAATGTAATAAATCGACAGATACGACACAATCAACTTAGGTTCTTCACAAATTTAATTTGCATTCTAAGACTCTAAAAAAATAGTCATTTTTATTTTTTTTAGGTACCTATTCACTAAAGAGTAGTACTCAAAGTTTTATATTTTTTCCCTAGAAACTGTCTGTTTAATAATATTGTAGAAAAATATACCACAATTGTCCAAGTTCTGCTCATGGTGGCACCCTAATTCTTTCTACAAATAATGATTTCTCTCCTATAACAAAATATGACTTTCTGTTGAATGAATCCTTTTTTGAGTTTTCATTGGTTTATAACAAGAATCTTAATCTATACATTCTTTGCATTTATAGATCACCTGATTCTTCCACGAAACTAATTTTTCAGAACTTGTTAAATTTGTTAGACGACCTGCCCAATAAAAGCAGAAAGATTCTATGCGGTGACTTGAATATTAATTACGCTGTTGCTAGTGCTACCCAATTATCCTTGGTCAATATATTCAAATCGTACGGTTTTACAATGCATGTTAATTATTCTACAAGAATTACTAAAACAACATAAATTCCAAAATTTGTGCTTGACTTCTGTGTGGCACTTTCCCTCTGTGGACATGGACTATAATTTCAGTGATTTTTTAGATAGGCTTGTCTGTATTTTCAATAAGGCAAATCCTTTAATTACAATTAAGTCAAAAATTACAGAGAAACTTATCTAAAACTTATCCAAACAACTAAAAAAATGTACTACCAGAATCGTCTGGGAAGCTCTAAAAATGTTGCAAGAAAAACTTGGTCCATAATAAACGATCTTCGAAATAGAACTGACACAGCTCAATCATTTTCTCTTCCAAATCCTGAAAATTTAATGAATACTTCGTTAATGTGAGTAAAAATATAACATCAAGTATTTTGCCACAAAAAGATCCTATTTCCTATCTCCCCAATTCAAGAAAGGTCTCGAATTAATTCTTTATAAGACCAGTTGAAAAATCTGAACTGATCCAAACAATCAGTAGTATCAAAAGCAAATCTTCCTGTAGTACTGATGGACTATCAATAAAAATTTTCTTAAATCTTCCAAAAAATGTGTTGGAAGTCCTGGTCTCATTAATTAACGATTCCTTTGAAAAAGGTATATTTCCAGAGTGTCTAAAGACAGCCATTATTATTCCTCTTCATAAGGGTGGCAAAAAATCGAATGGGCGCAACTATAGACCTATTGCCTTACTACCGGTCCTATCCAAAATTATTAAGAGACTTATAAAAGCCCGACTTATGTCCTTTCTCATTGAAAACAACATTTTATCACAAAGTCAGTTCAGCTTTTTATCTAATAAATATATCAGTTCCAACCATCTCCCTTTGCAACTTAAATCTACAACTTCTTTCCTTAAGTTCCGTAAATTGACAAAAGCCTATCTATCTGAAAGACCATATTATTCAGTGGAAGAGTTTCTAAACGAATAACTAAGAAATTACAGTACATTTAGGTACAAGCAACTAAAGTATTTTTTATATTTGGGTATCACATGCAGCAACTTAAACTTATTAGTTTGTAAGGTTTTATTATGCAATTTGCATTTTAGTTAAATTTTGCAATGGATTGTGTGTTTTATTAACTTTTATTTTGTGATATGGATGATTTATGTAATTTTAGTAAATTTTAATTGTTATTGTTATTTTTTTGACTTTTGTAAGCTTTGTCGATAAAATTGTACAATTTTCAGTGACAATAAAGCATATTTCTATTCTATTCTATCTATCTTTTGTATTCCTTAATAATTTATTTTTAGTAAAGCTAAGTGTAGCTAAATCATCATCATCATCATGCCATAATCTATCCATTTTTGGATAAAGGATTTCTCTTCGCTGGTCTTCACTGTTGAATGATTTACTTTAAGTGAAGCGAAGTCTAGTTCCATCTAGTTCTAACATGTTTCTTAAAATCCATATTCCATTTAATCTGATGTCTCTCTTCCTCCTTTGTATTTATTCTCAAATAATATGCAAAGTTTCTTAACATTTGATAAATTGCTCTCGAACCTTTCTCAACTTTGGCATTTTATTATCCCAGTAAGGTACATTTTATTAAACGATCCGCAATATGTTGCTACTAACATAAATTTATAAAAAATAGTATAACATAACTAAATTTACCTTAGTTAACTTGTTGAATGTTTCATTCCTTTTCTTCCTTTTTCTAATTTTCTTAGGTGGAGGTTCCCTTTCACCTAATAAATTTTTCTCACATTTATAGCTTAAGTGACCATACTCCCCACATTCATAACACATTGTTTTATTTGGATACTCCTAAAAATATTCAATTATAAATCAATAATTTTAATACAAAATTAACCAAAAAAATCTATCAAAATAATGTACGAACACTGAAGTAATAACAGTACTACTACTACATGCCAGTTAACGTTCTCCGCCGTTTTCTGATTTATAATTGATATTTCATCCAGTTGTTTCATAGTTCCATTTCTTTATCTCACCTCTTTGTCTATTTCTTCACTCCAACTTCTCAGTCTATCTCGTTTTCTCTTGCTTTCTGGTTGCCATTTTAGTATTTTCTTTGGTACTTGTTGTTCATCCATTCTTTGTATATGTCTGAACCAGATAAGTTCTTTTGTTGATAAGTCATCTGCGATTGTTAATTTAATTCCCATTATTTCTCTAATGCATTCATTGTTAATCCTTTCTCTTCTAGATCTTCCTGCTGTTCATCTCCAAAATTACATTTCCTTTGCTCTCAGTGTTGCCAACATTCTTTCTTTCAGTGGCTATACACCACAGCTACATAGATTTATACTTTTCACTATAGTCTCATATATCATCTTTTTATTTTGTTTGCTGATGGGTCTAATGTTCCATCATACAAAATATTTATACCTAGACACCTGTAGTCATAGCAGTGCTTTGAGTTGTGGTTTTTTGTCTAATGTGAGATCTTTTTGTTTTCCTCCAATGCACAAGTATTCGGTTTTCTTTTTATTCACTTCTAGACCCCCTATTTTTTCGGGCCATATAGTTTAACTTGCCATAATCTTGAGCCACTATTACTTGGTCATCTGCAAAGTTGAGCCATTGTATAGTACTTTCACAGTTTTTATTCACTCAACCATCGAAGGCTTTCCATAGGTTGGTGGAGAACAGATGAATTTCTTAATTCTGTGCCATCTTTTTTTCTATTATTTGGGTTATAGTAATAACTTTTAGGTTATTAGTGTGACAGACTAGCCATATTAGAATACTTATATAACTAAAGAGATTTTAGTTGTTAATAATAATAAAGATTGGTAAAAAACATTAGAAAATAGTTGTTCAAGAATGACAGCAAAAAAGGGGATTCAAAACAAATATTTGTTTAGAAATGTATTTAATAGAAATTACTATACCTTTCTTCTAATAAATTCCTTTGTTCTCCCATTATCTTTGGCAATACTCGCCTTTAAAGTCCTTCCAAACATCTACGATAAGAAAGTATATTGATTTTAAACTATGTGGATACCTTGAATAAAAATATTTTACAATCAAATGAAATCATATACTCAAAGTAGCAGATTTTGAAGAATAAATTATTAATTCACAGCAACTCCAGTATTCAACATATTTAGAGGCGAAAACCAGCAGTTGGGAATTCACATCAGTAATTCAAATACCAGTTCTACTTGCAAAACCAGTTAAATTAATTTGTTGATTTCAAAACGGAACAAATCTGGTTAAAAAATTGAATTTTCCCCACCTGTATGTGTGTTATTTAAACAAAATTTGGATCAAAATTTGGATTATGGAGAATCGAGTACCTTAAATGAGGCTAAATGTTGTGGATAAAATTTCTGCCCCATGAAATTGTAAGCCAGATTTCCATTCAACTTTATTCTTAAAATTTCTGAGAATAAGACTGCTTTTTTGGTGTTTTATGTCAAGGATACTTGAACAATGGAGAAGTACAGACATAAAAAAAAGATAAAGAAATCTAGTGTTCTAAGGTGAGTTGAAACTCCCTTTTGTTCAAATATTGAAAAATTCACTATAAATTTTGAGTTTATTAACAATCTAACATTTTTTAAGCATTAAATCTTTAAATTAATATGGTGCATTAATTATGGAATAGGGCAGATCAAGTAAGAGGTAAATGTGGCAATAATGACTAGGTTTAAGTGAGATCTGCCTATTGACTATGCATTATTGACTGAATATGTATTATATATATTTGTTCACTTTAGTTGAAAAATATATAAATTCTTTAAATAACACATATTTTAATGGTTACATCAAAATCACTACTGCAATTGGCACTGAAGTAGACAATGAAATTTAAAATGACATATATAGTGAATTTTATATGCTGTTAGAAATTTTTTTATAAATATTTTATACACAAATATTTTTTTATAAATTTATGACATCAACTGATGTCATAAATTGATAACTCATAATTTCAACTATAAAATACTTACTTCTTTCAAGTTAATTTCATTAACACAATTTGCTGCATCTTCCTGTTTCAAAAATAATATAAAAGCAACTCCTTTACTCCTTCTTGTATCTCTTTCTTTCAGAACAGTTACTCTAAAAGTTAAAATAACAGTATTTATGTAACAATATTTTTCAGAAATATCAGTACATTAGTTTTAAATTAAATCATGATATCTATTTTGGGTAAACTTATTATATAAACATAATTTGTTGTTTAAGGTTCAGAATCTTTCTGACTTAAATGTCTATGGAAAGATTCACTATATACCAACATAAATATTACTTATAGTCCTCTATTCTTTCTTGCCTTACTGTAAAATTAGTATCTCAATCTATTTTAACCCAGAGTGTGGTGTTAGAGTATTTTAAAGCCATGCTCGAACTACAGATACTAATTTTCAACAATAATTCATCAATACCTTATTAGTATAATAATAATAACATGCCAACAAGATTGTGCAGCTGCAGCAAGTATTTTAATCGGTTTTACTGATTTCTTTAGATGACTTCCTTTTTTAAAATTGTTGCAATTACATAGTGTCCAGTACTAGCCTAGCCTTTTCAAAATTTCTTCTGCATTCTCTTGATAATTCTTGTCTCTGTTTATACCCTCGCTAGCTTTAGTACTCAACACTTGAAATTTTTGTTAATCCAAAATACATAACAACAGGAAACCAAATATTAATTAGACAAAAAAGATTAACTTACTTTACAATTTTCCCATGTTTTTCAAACAATTTATGAATATCATTATTTTTTAAATCAAAAGGTAAATTTGAAACGTACACAGTACTTTTACTTGGTACTAAACCTCCACTCATGGTCGTATTATAGTATAAAATATATTTTAAAAACAATTTTTTTGTTATAATTGCATCTAGTCATTTTTGACATTTAAAAATAAGGTTAGATTTTTGATTTTTGTCAACACATTCTTCTTTATGTAAAACCTAAAGTTTTCATTCATTTTATTTTCAAGCTCATTTTCAAAACTCCAAAACTCATTTTTGGTAATTTTGAATTAACGCTACCAAACTAGTAAAAACTTAATATTGTAAAGCTGTTTCTTGTGGCATTTTAATTATTTTTATTGGAAATATTAGCAATATTTCCAATAGAATACAATACAATAGAACCACAAACCACATAGAACTATCGATATCGATAGTTCTGGATTGGATTATCAAAATGCCAGAGGCCACTGACAGGTGACAGACGACTGATCTTGTTTCGAGAATTGTAATGAATGTCAAGTTTGTTTGTGATTGTTAAAAAAACATAATTTTGCAGAAACAAATTCAAACCCAAATTGGGATAAGTTTCAGCCCTTATGAAGGATAGATTTGAAGTAACCAAACGTTTGCTTGTAGTTGCTTTGTTTTTACTATTTATTTGGACGTGTCAGCAAATATTTGGAGATTAATTTTTAGTTGTTTTAAAAAACCTTTATACCATCATGTCTAAACAAAAAGTTTCATATTTTTTTAATCCCGATGTGGGGAATTTCCATTATGGGACAGGTCATCCTATGAAACCTCATAGATTATCTGTTATCCACAGTTTAATAATGAATTATGGTCTTCATAAACGAATGCAAATTTATAGGCCTTATAAAGCTAGCGCCCATGATATGTGTAGGTTTCATTCGGATGAATACATAGGTAAGACATACAATTTGTTAAAGTAATGATTTATCATTCATTTTTCGTTTTATTAGATTTCCTACAGAAGGTAACACCCCAAAATATTCAAGCCTTCACCAAACATCTTAGTCATTATAATGTAGGAGATGACTGTCCTGTCTTTTATGGCTTATTTGATTTTTGTTCAATGTACACTGGGGCTTCTTTGGAAGGAGCTATGAAATTAAATAACAATGAGTGTGATATTGCAATAAATTGGTCAGGTATGTGTATATTGAATTTTATAAAAAAAATTTGTGTTCTGTATATACCAGTAATTTCTGGTGGAATTTCGTAGGGTTTTTTGTTCACTAACTTAATGCATGCATTAGGAATTTGTTCGATAGGATTAGTGGGCCTGTTAGGACATTTAGGCAACCATGCTTTGTGTACATTACATTTTTAACTAATATTTGATGTTTCAATTTTCACTCCTGAAATTGTTTTAAAAAAAGATTATTTAAGAATTATGTGGAAAAAGAGTGTAACCACCAAAGCTGTTGAGGGGATATGTGTAATTAACACATATACAGTGTAGGTAAAAGTTTATGGTCGGTATGGTAAAATTTAACAGGATATCTAACGCAGATATAAAATCATATTTTCAGCGAACAGACAAAGATAACTAATCATATTTCCCCTTGGTCTCCCCTACATATTTCTTATTGCTGCCCATTGCCCAGTAGTAAGACGATTAGTTCCGATTAGTTTCGATTAGTTCCGATCTGACATTATACATATCTCTGGTTCCGATCCTAAGAAACTAGAGGTGGGTCGTTGACTTTTTTATCGGAACCGTTTTTCGTAAACTGTAACTAGTTGATTGTTTATCAGTAGTTTCAAATAAGCGAGTACACAAAAAACATATTGGCTATTATATTGAAAGAAACTAACGAAGGATATATTTATTATAATTTAAAAAATAAATTAAACAATACAAATAGTACTTACATTTACATGACACATTATTAAATCGCGAATCATCTAAATTGACATTTAAAAACATATGTTTTTCCACTTTTCTTGTTGTTTCTTCTTTTGTTTAAAATTAAACCAGATTTTGAACATGTGTTCACAATGAACAGATTTTGTTACATTACTACAATATTTTATGAATATAGTGGTTAAGTTAGGATATACATGGCGATGGTTTTTCCACCACTGTAATGGACAGTTCCAATCACCGTTCGAAATTTTTTGTGGGTAATATCGTCAGACAAATACATGTCAACTTCTTTTATATCTCTAGATACAGGTGTATGTTTAGATGAGTCATGTCTAATAAATTCATCAAAAATACTCCATGGACTTAAGTCATCTTTATCAGTTTCTTTTTCTTGTACTGGTTGATTTTCCCTAGTACAATCTTCTTTTTCTTTTTTTATAGAAGTAACCAGCTTCTTAACTATTTCTTTTGTTTTTTATAACTAGGTATTCTGATTAATGAATGAGTTTCAATTTACGATTGATCTGCATTTTCGATTTCAAATATTTATTGATAGTTCGTCAAAGGATTTATTTATTGTAAATATTCAATTATGAATTATTTTTCTTAGTAAAAAGTATTGACCTAGTATAAGAATAATAATTTTATTTTCAAAAAATGCGCATTTGTAGAAGATGCAGCTTTTATGGTCCACTTTCTGAATATTGCAATGATTAAAACTTCTCCTGACGCATTTCTGTCCGTTTCGACTACTTCTACTACAAGTACTGACATACTGCCACCGCCACCCAAGCGTCAAAAGGTGATGGATACTTCCACTAATAAAAATATTAGTTTAGAACAAAAGAAACAAATAGATATGGATTTAATAAACCTATGCACTCGTTTCATCCGTTTTCCATAGTTGAAGAACGAGCTTTTAAAAAGTTTGCAGGGTGGATTCCTGGATATAAACCACCAACAAGAAAAACTTGTTCATTACGTCAGGCTGATTACTTCAAGAATGTTATACCAAAACTAAGCAAATTATTAGATCACAAGTTGTTGAAGAAGTAGAAAATATCTGTATTACTACTGACCTTTGGACATATGGAGTAACTGAGAGTTACATCGCATTAACAGGACAATATTTAACCAAAAATTTAGAATTTAAAACGATTTTATTAGGCTGCTGCCATTTTTCTGGAAACCATAATTCAGAAAAGATCGCTTTTGGAATTAGTGAAATTACGCTGTATTTATTCAAGAATGCTTACTGTTTCTATATAAGAATAAAATACTCTTTAGGAACTTTGAGCCCAATAGTATAGTAAATACCAGGTTATATAATTATAAAATTCCAATACACAGGTTAAGTATAACAGAAAAAAACGCTCTTTATTGCTGCATCAAATTGTTTAATAAACTGCCTGAACCTATTAAAAGGGAGGAAAGATTAAGTTTGTATAAACAACAAATATTTAAATTACTGGTAGCTCTTGAGCGATATTCTGTGGAGGACTATTTGTATATGTAACGGTTAGGAATAAGTAAATAATATTTTCGTTTGTGACACTGTTTTTTTTTTAATAATTTTATGTTCACGGAATGTATATTATTTTCTAAAAATAAAGATATTGTTATGTTATGTTATGTTATGTTATTTCACTAATTTCAAATTTCAGTTTCTAAAAAAACACATTTCAAGAAAAGTACCTTATCTTTAGAAAGGCTTTTAAAGTATCAATTACAACATAACAAGGTTCCCAAACGGCCAATCCAAGACGTGGAAACTAGGTAGAACTTCACCTATTACATGTTAAAAAGAATGACCGAGTTAGAAGAGGCAATCCGTTCCACTTTTGTATTAGTTAATACAGACTTAGACTTGGACCAAATCTAAATAATGAAGACTGGATTATCGGTCCCCATTTTTCCCTAATTTTACGGCTTTTTAAAGAAATAACAAGTACAATGAGTGGCCAAAAATACTTGAAGGGTAGTTCAGTGATTGTTATGGTATGCTGCCTTCAAGAATCTTGCAATAAAATTTTAGCAAACGGTAACCTTATATCCATAGTATCCGACGTAGTACAATTACTAATATCGGGTTTAGCAAAAAGTATTGTAAATGTGAACACATGTTCAAAATCTGGTTTAATTTTAAATAAAAGAAGAACAAGGTTAACAAGAAGTAAAGTAGAAAAACTTATGTTTTTAAATGTCAATTTAGACGATTCGCGATTTAATAATAACGTGTAATGTAAATGTAAGTACGATTTACTATTTGTATTGTTTAGTTTATTTTTCAAGTTATAATAAATATATCCTTTATTAGTTTCTTTCACTTCAATAAATATACACATAAACGATAATATCCATTATGTTTGTTTATGTAGGTACTCTCTTATTTGAAACTACTGTTAAACAATCATAGTTATTGTTTACGAAAATCGGTTTAGTTGCGTTAAGAGCGTAGGCGCAAAATTTCAGGCCAATGCTTTTTAAATGTATTCATTTTTTCGAATCCTGAGAAAACTAACAAATATTTTTGAAAAATTTAAACGCAGAATGAAAGGTGACATTATTGCCGAGGGCCGAAATAAACAAAAAGTTTTTTTGAATGAGATACTTAAAATTCAAAATCACACTAAATTTTCTCTTTTTTCGCCCCTGTAATTTATTAAAATAAACATTATAGAAGTTTTCAGATACTTTCGGCCCTCGGTAATAATGTATTCTTTCATTCTGCGTTTAAATTTTTCAAAAATATTTATTAGTTTTCTCAGGATTCGAAAAAAAAAGAATGCCCACCTCTACTCTTTCGTTACCTGTGTTCCTACTTTGATTCGGTGCTTTGACTACGCGACATGAAACGTTGCCAAATAATTTCGTATGAAGGTTTATTTATTGTGGAGTTATATGCATTTTATTATTTTTATTGGAAATAAGGCACAATGTGACTTTAAAATAAGCTTATTTTGATATTTAGATTTTTAATTCGGAAATCGTACTTAAAATACGAAACATTAATAAATTTTATTTACATAAAACGATTTCCGAAGTGGAAATCAAAATGTTAAATTAAACTTATTGTAAAGAAAAATTGTGGCAAATTTAAAATAAAAAACAGTAAGCTGCCATTTAAATCAATTCGCCCAAATTTGATTATCTTAGAACGTTGTTAAAATGCTAAAAAGACAACAGGTCAAATAAAACCAATAAGTTTGGCAACATTGAACTTCTCCTCTTTTCTTAGTTCCACTAATGCTATTTCGACGATATAATGGGCTGACCTAATATACCTCTGTCTTTTTAAATAGGTGTTTCTCACTCCATCTCACATAAGGTACATACCGACCATAAACTTTTACCTACACTGTATACATGATATAAATATAGAGACTCAAAGTTTGAGAATGCATTACAGATCTGTATAAAATCTTCTGCTTTTATTTGTCTCTTTTTTTTCTATCATCTATCCTGGCAAATTATAAACAATGTCTTCACAATAGAATTAATGTATAAATAATAAGATATAAATAAATAAAACAAAAATCAACAATTGCAATTGCACCTTTGTTTTACTAAATCAGTACCAAAAAGAATTATTGTGGTACCAAATCATGTTTTTTTATCTCTGCTAAGATACTAAGGAAGTAAGTAGTTGCAATTTATGTAATGAATATTTATTTTCCAGGGGGATTGCATCACGCAAAAAAGTTTGAAGCATCTGGATTTTGTTATGTTAATGATATTGTTATAGCCATTTTAGAATTGCTTAAGCATCATCCTAGAGTTTTGTATATAGACATTGATGTTCATCATGGAGATGGTGTCCAGGAAGCATTTTACTTAACAGATAGGGTTATGACAGTGAGTTTCCATAAATATGGAAATTATTTCTTCCCTGGTAAATATTTATATATTTTATCTGTTTTTTTTTAATTTATAATAACAAGTATTTGCTACAATATTTGTATCTTTTGTTAAACCATTGTTATTGCTATTTTGTAAGTGGAGATAGAATGATATTGCATAAAACTTTGTATCTGTTTGAAAGCTGTGATCTTTTTTAAATAGTCAATAAAATGTAAAATATGTCATTGATACAGTTGTTATAATTTCTTATTCATTTTTAGGAACAGGAGACATGTATGAAATAGGAGCAGAAAGTGGAAGATATTATTCTGTTAATGTACCTTTAAAAGAAGGAATTGATGATGCCAGTTATTGGCAAGTATTTAAGCCAGTTGTATCTGCTGTTATGGATTTTTATCAACCGTCTGCAATAGTATTACAATGTGGAGCTGATTCTTTAGCTATGGATAGGTATAATTAATATAATTACTTAATGTTATATCAGTTGCAGAGAAAATGGCAAGCAATAATAAATTATCTCATATATTTATTTATGTTTTAGATTAGGGTGTTTTTCTTTAAGTACAAAGGGCCATGGTGAATGTGTCAAATTTGTTAAAGATTTGAATGTACCCACTTTGGTTGTGGGAGGAGGAGGTTATACATTAAGAAATGTGGCTCGTTGTTGGACTTACGAAACATCATTATTGGTTGACGAACAAATATCGAATGAATTACCTTTTACTGAATATTTGGAATTTTTTGCTCCTGATTTTACTTTGCATCCAGAAGTAGTGACCAGGCAAGATAATGCAAATAGCAAGCATTATTTAGAAGCAATTACAAAGTAAGCAATTTTAATTTTATTTATCAATCATATAGTTGCAGGGTTTATTCAGATCTATACATCTATAGATCTATCAAAACAGGTAATTCACATAAAAAGATCAAACTTGTAATAATAATAAGACCAATGTAAAATATCTCTCCAATATATATCACAACTTAATAAATCGATTTTTTCATAAATGCACCATTCCAGTTGTAGTTACAAGTGTCTGCCTTGTGTCTTTTTTCTCATCTTCCTTTGTTGAGCTCTAGAGAGGCGTTATTTGAGACTTACTTATTTATTTTTTTAATTTAAAAATCCGAAATTATACTTCACAATTTTCGAATTTTTAAATTGTAAAAAATAATTCTTTGGCGTATGTGCTAAAAAGCAATTTTAGCGCACTAACAAGATCAGGAATTGTTTTTTGATCGAAACACCTTACAATTTTCTGGGCTTTCTCTCCCGGTGATTGAGTTTTAATTAATTTTATTTATAATTTATAAGGAGAGAGTTTTAATTATATTATTTGTGGATTTGTACATATTTAAATTAAAAATTTGAATCATAATATTTTTTCTAAAAAGATCCTTTTATTAAAAGTTAAAATTATATTTTATTTTCTTCAAAAAATTCTACATATAAAAATAACCAAAGTTGCATTTGTTGTCCCAGCCTTTCATATTTTAGAAGCAGTACTAGCGCTGACACATGACCGCTCCCTAGTGGTACAAATAAGGAACTAAAATCTTGATCAACCTCTGATTCATGTGTATAACCTTTGCTGACGCTAAAAAATTACAGTGAAAGATCCTTCTATATACGTCTATATTCTTTGGTAAGACTCCTAATTGGGATTGCTGACCCTGAGATATAGTCTCTCTATGGGCACTAAGTAGCAACTCTCGAGTAGCAAAGATGTAATAATTAATTTCATTTAAAAGGTTTTTATCTACATATTTAGTACCTTCACTTGTGTATATACTTGTGTATTACCCACCCAGACGAACTCTATTATCGGTCCCAGTGGGAAATAGGAGTAGAGGCAGACCACTACTGAGATGGAGGGACGGTGTGGACGAGGACGCAAGGAAAATCGGCGCGGCAAATTGGCAACGGTTGGCGATGAACAGAAACGACTGGCGAAATAGACTGGGGAAGGTCAAGGCTCAACTAGAGCTGTAGCACCACTGATGATGATGATGACTTGTGTATACCTGGTAACTGCACTGATGATAAACTTGTTAGCTAGAAAAATTCTGTGATGTAGCCCAAATATACGTTTTCTAAAGGATTTTTAAATAAAATTTTTGATTTATGTTTTACAGCCAACTACAGGAATTTCATTTTCCTTGTTAATTTTTTTTTATTAATATTATCTTTAAGATCTCTTTCCACATCATCATTAATCTTCTATGCTTTTGTCCTCTACTTCTTCTGCCTTCTGAGTTTTAGAATGTCAATTTCTTCGTGTACTCATTATCTGACAACCTAGCAATAAACATGACTGTTTAAATAAACGTTTTTCATTTTACTTATATCTTGTTTTAGGTACACCTTTGACAACTTAAAAATGTGTCAGAATTCTCCTAGTGTGCAAATGCATGACGTTCCTGGTCCGGCGATAACTGAGGATGAAAAAGTAAAGGAAGAAGAGGATCCTGATGTTAGAATAAGTCAACAATTGGAAGATAAAATCGTAGAACCGAAAAACGAATTTTATGATGGTGATAAAGACAATGATAGAGAACAATGATTGTAGAACTTAAACTTAGTTGTAAGAATTTTTATTAGACTTTTGTACAATATGTAGTTTTAATTTTTTTACGTTTTACGATTTGTGAGGTTGTGTACAAGTGGCGTGCGATCGAAGGCAACTAGAATATATATTATTATATATTATTGTGTATTATTATTGTTTACTCCACACCGTAGGCTAAGAAGTTAGAAAGAAGAAATATCTAACAAGATCAGAAGCACTTTAGACAACTTAGGGAGGCCTGTGTTCAACAGTGGACACTACAGGCTGTGTGATGATGATCAAGGTTATTAGTGAATTGAAGAGAAAACAAGTATAACTTGTATATCATCATTAGCTCGAAAAACCGTTATGAGTCATGGTCTTTTCCAAGATTAGTCCAGGGAAAAAAAAATGTTCTCAAGACACTGACCCCTTCAGACAAACGACAGTTGTTTTGAGTAGTATCTACCTCTATAACAAGAACCTATATGTTTCCTGCAGTTGATTTTTTGGACTTAATTAGTTATTAACAAATTAACTTAAAAAAACGGTAAATTTTCGATTTTTTTGTGTATTAGCAAAAAGTTTTTGCATTTGAAACAAATTTGAGAGTAAGGAACTTGTAAGTCATATAAAAACCTTCAAAATGGCGTTTTTTAATGCTTCTATCGTTTTTTGGGGTAAACTAACTCTAACTAAAACACTAGCTGGAGCCGATGTCCCCTCAGATCATAACTTATTAATCAGTGACATAAAACTCAAACTTAAAAAAGAAAAACGCCAACAACCCACTAACCGAATAAACCTTGACTGTGTCGAAATAATAATTGTTTTATTAGCAGAAATTCAAATCGAAAATATATCCACTGGTCCAAACATAACACTCGATGAAATGGAAAGAGCTATAAAGTTATCAAAGAATAGGAAAGCAACCGGTTCAGATGAAATTCCAAGCGAAATAATCAAACTACTCGATGATAAGAGTAAACATTCTCTTCTAAGCCTCTTCAATAAAATATATGAAACAGGACATATACCAACAGACTGGCTACTGTCAACATTTGTAATGATCTTCTTAGGGTGCCTGTCCGTTCCGAACGTTGGTGATCATTCTGGCTATGATGACTTTGTTGGTTGCTATACGGAATAGCTGTGTTGAGGTCTTTCTATACCATGCTCTCAGGTTAGCAAGCCAGGATATTCTCCTTCGTCCTGAGGCCCCTTTTCCTTCAATTTTACCTTGAAAAATGCATTGAAGTAGCTCGTATCTGCCTTGATTTCTCATTATATGTCCCAAGTACTGCAGCTTACGGTTCTTCACGATGTTGACCAAATCCGGAGTTGTGTTCATCTTCCGCAGTACTTCTTCATTGGTGACTTTGTCTGTCCATGGTATCTTCAGGATCCTTCTGTATGACCATAGCTCAAAAGCCTGAAGTTTTGATAGAGTTTCCGCCTTCAATGTCCACGTTTCTACTCCGTACAGAAGCACTGAGTATACATAACATTTAAGGAGCCTTATTTTTGTTTCTAGGGTGAGGTCGTGGCTCTTGAACACAGAACTCATAGTCAAGAATGCACTTTTTGCCTTTCCGCTGCGACATTTATTCTCTTGGGTATTGTCCCACGACTCATTGATTATAGTTCCCAAGTAGTTGTATTGTGAGACACGTTCAATTCTCATTTGGTTTACATACAGATTTGCTCCAGTTATGTTTTCCTTGCTGATGATCATTAGCTTGGTTTTGCTGGTGTTTATATCCAGTCCATATTTTCTATTTGATTCCGTTATTTTGTTCATTAAGTTTTGCAGCCCTTCTATGGTATTGGAAAACACTATTGTATCATCTGCATACTGCAGGTTATTGAGCTTGACTCCATTTATTGAGATGCCTTCATCAATATCTTTTAGAGCCTCTTCAAAAATGGGCTCCGAGTACAGATTGAATATCAGTGGTGAAATTATGCACCCCTGTCTCACTCCCCTTAAGATTTTGACCTAATCTGTATATTCTCCATCTATTCGGAGTACCGCTGATTGATTCCAATACAGGTTAGCTATTATTTTTAAGTCTTTTCCGTCAATCCCTGTCCTCTTCAGCACTTCCATCATTTGTTCATGCCTAACTCTTTCAAAAGCATTCTTGTAGTTAATCAGGCATGCAAAAACAATACAGCTGACATCTTTACATTTCTGAAACAATACCTGCACGCTAAATAAAGCTTCCCTCGTACCAACGGCGTTCACAAATCCAAACTGATTGAGCGCAATTTGTTCCTCGCATTTCCGGTAAATTCTTTTGTGGATGACTTTTAAAAACAGCTTCAGCAGATGGCTCATTAGGCTTATGGTCCTATAATCTTCACAAACTTTTGCTCCTGGTTTTTTGGGCAATGGTATGAACTCCGATTTGAGCCACTCTACTGGTATTTTTCCTGCCTTGTATATTTCATTAAATATTTCAGTTATTATTTTTATTTGTTCTGCATCTAATAGCTTTAACAGTTCTGCAGGAATTTCATCAAGTCCCGGTGCCTTTCCATCTTTAATTTGTCTGACGGCTGCCGTTATTTCTTCTGGTAGTATTTCGGGACCTGAATTTTCTTCAATGGTGGACTCTTGTATTGTTCTAAGGTCATGGAAAAGCTTCTCCAAGTATTATTCCCATACTTTCTTTTTATCTTCTTTGGTTAGGGCAAGATTGCCTTCATCATCTGTTATTTTTCCGCTGTTGCGTTTTCGGAACTTTGCAGCTATTTCCTTCACCTTTTGATGGACATTGAAGTTATCATATCGACTCTGATACTCCTCTATTTCTTGGCATTGTCCTGTTTTTTTGTTTCTCTTTGGCTTCTCTTATTTTTCTTCTGACGATGGTATGTATTTTCTTATATTCTTGGAGATTTTCTTTATTTTTTTTCTCTGATCCATAAGTTCAAGTATTTCATCAGTCATCCACGATTTCCGTTTCTCTGTATCTTTCAGGTGTTGTTCTTTAATTTCTCTTACTGTTTCTTGTATGATGGTCAGACTTTCCTCTATAGTTCCTGCATTTTTGCATTTTAGCACCTTTGTATTGAGGTTTTCACTCACCTTCAGTCGAACATTGGCATCTTTCAGTTTTCTAACATCATACTTCTTCATCGACTTACTTGTAACCTTCTTGATTCTGACTTTGAAATTACGTACAACTGGTACATGATCAGAATTTATGTCTGCCCCAGAACTTGTATTTCTGTAACTTGTAACTTGGAACTCAGAATTTGTAATGATACCGAAAAAAATAAATGCCAAACAGTGTAGCGACCATCGCACTATCAGTCTGATGAGTCATGTACTGAAAATTTTCCTAAGAATACTGCACTCGAAAATTTACAACAAAATAGAACCACAACTTAGTGTAACACAATTTGCTTTCACACAAACAACCTTGGAACCAGAGAAGCACTCTTCAGTTTGTAGGTCAAGGTGTAAAGATGTAGAGATATCGAACAATGGGTATATATGTGTTTTATCGACTTCGAAAAGGCCTTTGACCGAGTAAACCATGACAAACTTATAGGTGTCTTGCAATAGGTGGGAATTGATGACCGAGATCTCTGTATTATCAAAAATTTGATTGGCATCAATGTGCAAACATACGAATTGGGCACAACACGACGGAAGCAGTGGAAATACGACATGGAGTGAAGCAAGGATGCTACTATCGCCTCTACTTTTTAATATCTACTCCGAATTTATTTTCAAAGAAGCCTTAGTTGAACATACAGGCATTAAAATCAATGGAATTAATGTCAATCAATCTCAGATATGCAGACGACACGGTACTTATTGCATTCAATGAAGAAGACCTGCAACTTATAATTAAACGAAATACGACTTATAAACAGGGTAACCGAAGCATGTGATGAATATGGGCTAAAATTTAATACTTCTAAGACAAAACTTATGGTTGCCAGCAATACGGAGTTACAACCAACGAACATCAGAGCGTATGGAATAGAGTTAGAAAGAGTCCACAATATTACCTATTTGGGCGCAAACGTTAACGATAACTGGGACATAAATAAAGAAATAAGAATACGCATTGAAAAAGCCAGGGCCGCCTTCTGTAAATTAAAGAAAATTCTAATTAATAGAGATATTACGTTAAACCTTAAAATCAGATTATACGCTGCTACATATTCTCCACATTGCTGTATGGTATGGAAAGCTGGACCATTACAGAGACATTAATGAAAACATTGGAGGCCTTTGAGATGTGGATTTATCGACGAATATTGCGGATAAGTTGGGTTGACCGAATAAGAAATGAAATAGTTTTACATCGAATGAAAAAGAACACAGAAATAACAAAAACGATAAAAATTCGAAAGTAACAATATTTCGGTCATAATACAGGGTAAGATCGCCGGAAGGAGAGGCCCAGGCCTTAGAAGAACATCCTGGCTCCGAAATCTCCGAGAATGGTATCAAGAGACCACCGCTAATTTATTTAGAGCCGACATAAACAAAGTTATTATTGCTATTATGATCGCCAACCATAATCGGACAGGGTACTAAAAAGATCCTTTTTTGCTCAGAAAGTTGCAAAATAAGTCAGAAATTTCGATTTTTTATAAATGTTAATAACTTTTTCAAAAATGAACTTAGAACCTTTATATTACATGGAAAGTTGGTACTTGTGGTGCTTAAAATATGATCATAATTTCAAAGCGCTGGATCAAATAGTTTAAAAGTTATTTTATTTGTTTATCTTAAATTAAATTTTTTTGCTACAATGTAAGTCAGAAAATATTAAAGTTACAGTCATTCTACGGGTAGCTTATAAAAGAAGATTTATTCTATCAGTAGTATCACAGAATACATCACCCAACAAGAAGCGAAACGAAGGGCTTTTTCCCTTTTTATGGCTTTTTTTTCCGAAGTTAGTGGTCTGTGGCTTTTTCGCAATCCAAATTTCTGTGAGATCCGCCATGTTCTAAATAGTTTATCTGTCAACCTATAAAAACTGAAGTTTGTTTACGTTGTTTCGTGTGTGTTGTGTAATAGTAAAAAAACAATAATACTGTCACAGAATAATAAATAATCAGAATGCCCACTCTGCTTGAAAAAATAAGTACGCGCCTCTCGTTCGCGCAGACGGAATCAGCCATGTTTTAAACGGAACCAGTGCTGTTCAGTGACAGTTCATTTTATCTGGTGTGCATAGAAAAATTAACCCGGTTTAATTTGATTACGGCAACTATAGACATAATATGCAATATTTTATTCGTACTTTTAGTTGAAGAATAGATTAAATTATTATAAGGCGGCATCTGTGAGTGGACATTCTGATTGTTATTTATTCTGTGATACTGTTATACATATTTTTGTATAAGTATACATATACATATTTTAATACCTTAATATATATATATATATATATATATATATATATATATATATATATATATATATATATATATATATATATATATAATAATAATATAAAAAAGTATAATATAATAGTAAAAAAAGAATAATAAATGTAAATAAAAATATATATTTTATATATACAGTCCATCTAATTTAGATAACGATTTACGTCATTATCTACGTCAGAGATTGAAGTTGACATAGTTGCCAAAGTATAAAAAAATCCTGAATCCATTTTAAATCAAATAGGTCACATAATTATTGCAAAAGTGGATTATACAACAAAACAAATTAATATTTAATGTAAATAAATAGAAACAAAACAAGAGTTAAAAAATAATCTTGTTAAAAACAATTTGAGCCGCTTGTTTAAAAAACAACATAGTTTAATTAATAGTAAATAATAAAACCAAAACTGAAGTGTCAACACCGCAACTGTCAAATAAGTGTTACCAATTTATGCCAAAATATCACCTTCGTTTGATTACAGTTACAGTGTGTTCCGAACAAATGTTCTTCATAAAAACGCTTTATAATGCATTTATACAAATTAAATCAAACATATTATTGTGTATTTCTTTAAGTTAACATGAATAGAAATCTTTAAACATTATTTCTACGCGTATATAATAAAATATGTCTAGTGGCTGTAATGCCAGTGTACTCGGCAAAGTGATTCTAAATAAGAACACACCTACACCCTAATTATTTCGTGTTGGTATCATGTGACGTCACAGGCTATGACGCCGATGACGTGCCTCGTTATATAAATTAGATGAAGTGTACATATATACTTCATCTAATTGACATACCGTTGCACGTCATCCGCGTCATAGTCCGTGAGGTCACATGATACCAACACGAAATATTTAGGCGGTAGGTGTGTTCTTATTTAGAATCACTTTGCCGAGTACACTGGCATTATAGCCACTAGACATATTTTATTATATACGCGTAGAAATAATATTTAAAGATTTCTATTAATGTTAATTTAAAGAAATACATAATAATATGATTCATTTAATTTGTATAAATGCATTATAAAGCGTTTTTATGAAGACCATTTGTTCGGAACACACTGTAACTGTAATCGAACGAAGGTGATATTTTGGCATAAATTGGTAACACTATTTGACAGTTGCGGTGTTGACTAATGTCAATAAGTAATGAAAAAAGTGTTGTTTTTGTTTTAGTATTCCATTTTACATCTTTATACGACGCATACAAGCGGCTCAAATTGTTTTGAACAAGATTATTTTTTAACTCTTGTTTTGTCTGTATTTATTTACATTAAATATTAAGTAATTTATTTTGTTGTATAATCCAGTTTTGCAATAATTGTGACCTATTTGATTTAAAATGGATTCAGAATTTTTTTATACTTTGGCAACTATGTCAACTTCGATAACTGTCAATGATAATGACGCATGATACTATAACAAACAAGATATGCTCATTTGCCGCATGACTAATTTTAATCGACTTTGCGCATGAAGTCGTAGCGAGACAAAGCCAGGGGACTTGTGTGTATCTTATTTTAACGATGCATCATATGGCAACGTTGTTCCATTACTGTAATGAACATCTTCGAAACTTAAACTGTTAACGGTAAGTATACCACGATGCCATATCTTACACTAAGAAGTCATAACTAGTTACTTTCTGTGAAACCGTGGTTTGAAAATTAATAAGTAATTTGTAAAATGAATTAAAGAAATATATAAATCTACGATTTGTTTGTGTGTATAACAAACAAAATAAATATTGCTACAAAACATAAATTAAATATAAAAGGCCGGTAAAATGTAAAGAATTTGAACCATAAAGGAAAAGCGGGTCATACTCGAGACTTTATGAATATCATTTAAACATTTATTTTACAATCTTTGTGATTTTTATCTTGTGGATATTGTAATTATCTTTAATATTTTTATTTAGAATTATGTTAAAATATGTTAAAATAAGTTCCAGTTCACTCATTTAGTTACAAATTCCAGTGTTGGTTTGAGTAAACCACCCTCAGAAACGTGGTTCACCCAAGTAAACGATTTATCGTTAGAGTCCGGAATATATCCAAGTATTTCTTTTTTTGTATTAAATGCAATGAAACCGGCTGAATTTTCCAATGCATCCCATTCAAGGTCTTTTATATTCGAATTAATAAAGTCTTGATGACTGTCAATTAAATCTTCAGGATTAATTTCTGTATCACCACTAGGAAGGTTTAGCGAGAAAAAGATCTCTTCAGTGACAATAAACAATAGTCAGCTTCTGTAAAATGTTTTGATCATATCCTAGCGGTTTCTGCATTAAATTTGTCTCGCTAAAAACACTTGAAGACCCATACTTTACGCATTTGTTTGTCTCTAGGAAACACAAAAAAACAACACTTTGAAAAAGTTTTACTTTTTTTATTATAATTGTTTAAACAACCTACCACTGCACAATACATTATGGCAACCAAATAATTAGTCTTCTTTATAAAGTAGCTACAGGTAGTCGAGAGGAAATTGAGTACGATAAATAAATTAGGTGATATTAACACAGTAAACTGAATGTTTTCACCACAAAATTTGTATAACAATATAATATACAAAGTCTTTACTACATCAATGAATAAATAAACATATCATTCACTACGTTTTGAAGCACACAGGATAGCAACACATAGAGCATTTAACTTGGCATCATTAAAGTTGTCTCGGGCTTACGTCACAGGTGTGCGAGAGAGATGCAAGAACATGCGCGTTGACTCATCTTGTTAGTTATAGTATCATGATAATGACGTGCAACGGTAAGCAAATTAGATGGACTGTACATATTTTAATACTTATATTAATAAAAGTAATAGAAATCGACTGATTTTCAGCTCTATTTTGAAATTTACTCTCAAATTCAATAGCTTTTTATCGGTATTTTAACGTACTAAAATACTTTTAGTACGTTAATTTATTTTTTTAAAAAAGACAAATCGATATTTTTGACTTAAAATCTTTTTATTTATCAGTACAGAATTGATATATGGGTTGTATTAAATTTTACAGAAAAAAATACAATTCATACAAAACAGATCTACTTAAAAAACATTAGTTTTAATGATTACTTCATTTCTCAGTGTAACTATAATTTTACTACGCTACAGTTTTGAACGTCTTCCTCATTACTTTTCTTAGTGTACTAAATAGTTTAACTGTCACTGTCACTCCGAAATTTCTGTCCTACCGACAAAGCTTTCGCTTCTTGTTGGATGATGTATTTTGTGGTATTATAAAAAGAAATGAAGAAAAACAATTTTCAATATTGCAAAATTATTTTGCAAAAACATCGATTTTTTTCTTATAAACAATTAGAATAACTTTTTAACCATAGCCTGCAGGAAAATAATTTTTTCATATTTGCACAGCTTGCGTTTTTTCACAAATTTAAAAAAAGAAAAAATTGTCCTAGGACAATTTTGGACGAAGTTACGTTTTTTTTTTAATTCACGACAGCTTTATTTAAAATAATTAAGAGTTCTAATTAGCGTCATTTGAAAGAACATACTTTAAAGTTTTAATGTGCCAAATTCGAAAAAGATTGCATTTCAACGGAATCATCCACAAAGCTTCAAAATGCAGTCCTCAAAATGTTCGGCTTTGAAGGTCGAGGGAGCGATGGAGAGGGAGCTCTACGAATGAATTATAAAGTTTGTTGAGGTTGAGATTTAAAATAACATCATATACTTGTAAAAATAGTTTATTCTATGCATACAATAAAATGTCACATATACAAAATTATACTATTCAAAAATATTTAAGTACAAAATTTCTATATTTATATTACAATTATCACATCACTTTGGTCCCTTAATTTTACATATATTTACAGTTATTACAATAAATCCATAGCAAATGTGTGTTGTTTTCAGATATATTTAAAATGTGTCTAATAGGTATCTGGTCTATCTCTCTAAAAGTGTCTATCTCTCTAAAAGTAATAAATAAAGGAGTAGTACATCAGTGGACCTGGAACTCTAGAACAACGAACGGTAGAATAAAAGAAAAAGAGGAAAATATTTTAATTTTCCCTGAAATCTAAGAAACTTTACAAACGGTTGAGAACGTCGTTTTAGTTAGTAAACACTACCGTGAAACCTGTGATTGTCTAGTTGAGGTAAGTATATTTTTTATTGAAAAAAGCTTGTTTTAATTATGGCTATATTTTTGATAAGTTTCTTTAGCTTCCTAACTTTCCGGTGCCTGAGAAAAACTGAAAAAATGTGCGATTTTAACTAATTATCTTAATAGTTACATGTTATCTGGCAATACATGTCAACAAGCTATTTGTCAGGGTATCATAATTTACACGGGAAATTTAAAAATTCAAAATGGAGCTAATTTGATCAGGTCTCTGGGAAGAAATTGATCTCCACCGGGGGCAAATTTGATAACATTTTTTCTGAAGAAATCTTAAATTAGTGCTTTCTTTTCAGAAAAAATCGTTCGAAATTATATAAGAAAACTTGGTGCTAGTCCGTATAAGAACTATGACGATTTTAGGGTGGAAAATGCCCATTAACATATTCAATTACGACTCGGAAATAAGAAAATGATATTTCAACGTGGTAACAAATATCCCGAACGGGTTTTTAATTTTACTAAAGCAGCAACGGCTACAATGATGTATGCTTCGGCTTCAGGATTGCTGTTACCACCATATATAATTTATAAAGCAGAAAAAATGTGGTTACAACGGACTGAAAAATGGCCAGTATCTTGCTGTACTGACAGATGCTGCTCTATAGGTTCTCGATATAATCGCATCCATCGTGGATGAATAGATTCACAGACATTTAGGAACGTCTTGAAGGGCGAAAAATCATCATAGGAGGTAACCTTTCCTCACATTTTACCGATGAGGTGATGTCTTTATGAGAACAAATCAATTTGGGCTTTATATGTTTGGCCAAAAACTCAACACATTTGACCTAACCACTTGATGTCGATTTTTTCGATCCCTTTCAGATGGTTTGGAGGTAAACTCTCAGTGATTGAAAAAACTGCCACCCCATATTAACCACAATAGATAAGAAAGATTTTCCAAACTTGTTAAACAGTACTCTTCAGCACATGGACAAAAAACAAAAACAGCGGACGAAAACAGCGCTATAAAACGAATTATTGTTTCCTCCTTTGCAGTTAAGGGAATTTACCTACCCTTTCTCCTCCGAGAAAGTTTTAAATAAGTTACCTAGAGAAGATGAAGAAATAGAGGGCCAAATCGACAACCTTTTGGTACATTATCTAAAGAAGAAAAGATATTTAGCTGCATCATCCAGGCAAAATATTAAGCGAACCAAACTAAATGTCGAGCCAGGAAAAAGTGTTGTAGCTCAGCAACCTGATGAAATAATGAAACTGAAAGCGACAGTGAAGAAAAGCCATAAAGTGATAATGAAACAGAAAGTGAAACGTCTAACTTGGATGAGTCTGACAATAATGATGGGGTTGAATATTTTGCCTATAACAAGGATGACATCAAAGAAGGAGTTTTTTCTGTTAGTAAAGGTATTGGGAGGAAGAAGGAAGAAGCAATACTAGAGGAAAGGACCTAGACGTTGTAGGATATAAATCTACGGATGAAGTAAAGAAGGCCTTCAAGCCGGTCAAACATGATAAATTTTCGGTTGAATTGGGTGATATTATTCCCATTTTGCCCTATCCTGAATTCCTTAATTCAACGGAAACAGCTTGTATGTTTAAAAAACGGGTTGATGTAATGGAGATGTAGAATATCATTTTAAACTTAATATACATATGTTCAAAGATGTTTAAAATTATGTTTTTTGGTGTTCTACATTGCAGTACTAGCAAAACTTTGTCATTCTTTGGTATAAGCATATTAAAGTTTACTTTTCATGACATGTTTCGTACTATTACAATTTTTAGAAAATATTAATTTTTAATGAATATGGCTCTTTGGTTCAGTTTTTTGTTTGTGAAACCTAATTTAGGGCGTATTAGCATATTTTTGTTTTTTGTGTGAATAAAATAAATCTGTAGAAAAGCAAATTGTGATTTAAATTGCAATGATCAATTTCGCCCCAGTATACATTTTTTAGAATGCTTACATTTTTTGAAAAATATTTATAACGTGGGGTGAACATGATCGGCCGGCATTACATATTATGATATTCTCATTCACTTAAAAATTTCGCCCCATTCAGGGTATGAAATTGTTCATCCAGTTGTTTGCATTTTTTAGTCAAAATCTTAATCCAAAAAATATTTTTTATGGAGAAATATTTAATATAGATCTTGTCGAATCATTGGTAAAAAATATTTTTATAATTTTACAATTTACTATCATATTTTTGAACGAATAACTTTAGAGTGATCAAATTCACCCCATTTTACAGTACTTCAAGTAAAAAAAATTGGTACAGTAGGTGGTACTGTAGACTAGCGCGAATATTTTTAAAATTGAATAAAGTAATTTAATTATTTATTATTTTTTTTTATTTTACGAATTTTTTACAGTAATGTATTTACAAAGTATATTTATTTTAACAATTTTTTGTACATTCGAAAGTACATCAAACCGCTGTTAGTTAATATCCATTATATATAATTTAATAAAATTGAAAAAGTTTACATGTTGTATAAAGGACGCCGCTCAACAAGTAAATTGACTCTTCCAACTATTTTGTGGCGCTAATTTCGTGACGATCGCCTCGTTCGATCGCTAGTTTTTTACTATAGAGAAAAATTAATTCAACGGCAGTAAAGCTTTGTTTGATATAATTTGTTAGGAAAAAGAGAGTGGCAAATATATTTACAGTTGATGGATTTTCAAACACCCTAATTTTTTTCTTTTTAGATTTTCATTAAGATTAGCGAAGTGAATTGGACTTTCATTTTTTGTTCTTTCAACTTTTGTATTTCCTCATCTAACAGTCTTAAGCCATATCTGAACAGCACACATTTCCGAATGAAATTTATGCTTTAATTAAAAAGTTAACTTTACAATTAGTAACATTCTTTTTTAAGCTTACTTTTCTCTGTTAATTTATTTTTCAAATCTTGTTTAATATTAATCATATTATATTTTTTATCTATTACATAACTGGAAGAGTAACTATGATCAAAGTTGGTGTTGTAATAGATGTTTGAAGTTCTAACTGCTTTTTGCTTATTGGGATCCAAATATTTTTTAACAAATGATTGCAATGTGAAACTAATTCCGGCATCGTGCGTTTTTTTCTTTATCTGCATTTGTTCTTCAAACGTGTGATTCTTTACGTGTTTGCGGAGACTACTTGGGTCCGTGTATTTTTTGGCACAACCTAGTACTTGACAGGCGTATGGTTTCTGGAAAGAGAGAAAAACATTACGATATTTTATATTGATATAATTCGTAAGAGATGCATTGGCAACCTTGCATTGGTTAAAGAAGTGATTTATAGTTAAATGGATAACAGTGATAGCAAAGAGAAAAAAAAATATAAAATTGGTGAATTCTATTAGTAAAGAACAAAAAGTGAGGTTAGTATCATAAGATTGTAGTCTGTTTTGCTAGAAGCATAGTAATCGAGGCACACTTTAAACTATTTTAATGTTTTATTAACAAGGAACTACATACTAAAACAAGTAAGAAAACAATAATCGTTCCCTTTTTGGGGTATGAACGTCGTAGCTGTCGATAGGTCGTATGTTGTGAAAACTTGCAAATCGCACTAACTTTATCCGGAAATGGAAGAACGCCAGTTGGAGAGACTGTGGCACCCAGGAAGTTCACTGTACGTTTTCGGAATTTTGATTTATCCTTGTTGATTTGGAATCTGTTTGCTTCCGAAGAATCCGAAGTACTGATGCCAGGTGTTGTTCATGCTCAGTGACAGTTTCCGAGGCAACCAAAATATCGTCAATGTATATGTACACAAAGGAGCATTCTCGAAAAAGGTGGTCGAGGTATTTCTGGAACGTGTGGGCAGCATTTCACAAACCAAACGGCATTCTGAGGAACTCGTACAGGCCAAAGGGGGTTATTACAGCCCTTTTTTGTACATCCTTAGTGTGGACTGGGATTTGGTAAAAAGCACGTATCAAATCAATGCATGAGAAAATTTTCTTGCCATGTACCTGGTTAGCAAAATCCTGGATGTGCGGTATTGTATAGCGATCTGGTTTCATCATGGCATTTAGACGGCGGAAATCTCCACAGGCACGCCATCGTCCATTAGACTTTTGAACCATGTGAAGCGGGCTTGCCCGATGACTTTATTGGTCGAATAATGTCTGCCTCCATCATCTCGTTGAATTCTGCTTGTGCAGCTTGAAGACGGTCTGGTGGGAGTCTACGTGGTTTACGTGTTCTAATGCTATCCATGGCCAGAACTTGCACCCGGTGAAGCAGTTGAGTAGGTTTTAAGTCACCCAAAGTGAGTTCCATCAACCTGTGGATATTTTTATCTGGGCTGATGCCATAACTGTCGAGAAGCCGGCCTTTTAATTATTCATAGGTATTGCCGTTAGTTGGGTTTCTCACTATGTCTGCTACTTCTAATAATATATCACTGTTTAAGCTAGCTACTATGTGGTCAAACTTACAGCTATCTGAAGTAATCTTTGCTTGTCGAAATTGAGCTTCTAGTCGGAGAAACCATAGCTCTGGCTCGGCAAGCCAAAATTCTGGTGTTTTGATGCCTACTCCAGCAATTAGAGTCTGTTCATCGTATTCACTATTCATAATGATTTAAACAGTTGTCGGGGTCACCAATGTAGCCTGTTTTGCGAGAAGCATAGTAATCGAGGCACACTTACTAAGAGAAATGTACAAATAGAAATGAGAAAAGGTAATTTAGAATATAAAGAATAGATAATAGAATTTAAAAAGTCAGAGGTGAAAATAAAAAAGCAATTAAAAAACAGAGTAACATCTAAATGAGGTGGAAAATAGGTTGGAAGGGCTCGAAAAGAAACAATATTGTAGTAACTGAATTAAAGATTGAGTAAACAATTTTTTAGACCTAAGTATAGCAGTTTTAAACGATACTTAAATGAATACGGTAAAAACGAAATTGACGAAACTTTATAAAAATAAATTGAATTATAATATATTACGAAATAATTCTGTTATTAAACTCAAATATTAAAACTTACTGTATCAAAATGAGTTCTCTGGTGTTTGGCTCGATCAGAACTGTTGGAAAAGCTTTTCGGGCACGTCGAAAACTGACATACGTAAGGTCGTTCCCCTGTGTGACTCCGCTGATGTATTTTTAAATTTTCTAGTCTTGAAAAAGCCTTGTTACATCCTTTAAACTAAAAAAAATAATGTAATATAAATAAAACTTTTCGAAAACTATTTATCTTATAGTAAACCAACCCTGATACGTGTCGATTGTAATTATCAAACATAGATTGAGTGTAGCGTTAGTGAAACACGAAATACACAATATAAAGGCAATTATAACGCTTCATCATGTCCCTCTAATATGTTTATATAAAATTTATCTTGTTTTAAATTAGTGGGAAAATCATAATAAACCTGGAAAGTATCGTAGTTACGTGCATTTATAAATCCTTGAACTTTTCATTTATTTTAAAAAGTTCCATTAATATAAATTTACTTCTTTAATTTTCTCGGGCAGTGTAATTTTTAAAACGATTATATTTTTATCATTGAAGAAATATTTTTGCTAAGCGATTTGTTGAAACAGTAACGAAATAAACATTTTTTATTGTATAAAAGAACTATCAATTTAGTCTAAGTACCGTATAGAATAAATATTACTTGTCTATAGTGCAGTGGGTTAATGTTTTTCTTGTAAACTATGTATGCGACGTGAAAATAAATATTTCGGTAATCCATGTGTCCCGAGGCGTAGCACAACGCCTCTACGGTTTATTTAGGTCTGTATTCAAGCTAAGCAGCTACAGGTGCAAGTTATTAATTAAATATACAGTGGTGGATTCAGCTTAAAAAATATGGAGTTAATTAAAAGTTATGGTTTTATAGAATTTGAAAAGTGGATATTGCTCATGTGTTAATGAATATAGTAAGCTTTATACTATGTTTTCTGTATTTTTAAAATTTAAATAATGTTTTTAAAATTGAATAAAGTACCTAATTTTATTATTTATTTATTTTTTTTTATAGAGAGCGTGACGCTCGCCTCAGCAATTTACTGCAGAGAAAAAGTTATAATATAGAATTCATTCAGGATTGTACAGTTAGGACACTTTTCGCTCAGGGGTTCATCAGAGCGACTTCATTATAACACACAAGACATAAACCACCGTTAGATAGGTGGGCAACAAATAGGTACACATATAAAGGAAATATCCACTCACACGATCGATTTGTAATTCACACCTTTAACCCATTAGTGCCCAGATTATTTTTTCGCAGTTTTTAATGTGATGCTAACATTTTTTTGGGGGCAGTTTTATTAAAAACATAAATTTAATTAAATTTATGCATTCGGATTTATAAATCACTCAGTATACGATGTTACATATATGTAACGCTAGAGCTAATGAGTGCAAAAAATAAAAAATATATCTGTAAACAGTTCTATTTATTTAAAAACTGAAATAAATGAAAAAGGAATTTAAACATTTTGTTTTGTGTTACATTACATTTTTTACACATCGTGCGTGTTAAACTTTTGCAAAATCTTCCAGCACAACGTCTTCTTTTGTCGTTTGGAATTTTATCCACTAGGAGTTCCATCCTATCATATATAATTTCATCTGCTACTCTTTGCGCATTAGAAGATGGAGATTCAGTCCTGCTAGTGCCTTTGGGAGATGACAAATATTTCTTCTAATAAACTTGCACGATAGCCCTTCGAAAGTCTATTTGGGACATCTGAGAGTTGTTTGATTTTCGATACAAACACCACGCGTTATTGACTGAAACATCAAGAAGCCATGTAAACAATGCCCAGTACCGTTTTCTGTTTCTAATTTGAATCCTGTACTGCTCAATTTTCTTATCCATTCGATCAGTATCACCCATTTTTTTGTTATACTCTGCAAGTACTGCTGGTCTGCTAACTTGTATGTGTTTTTTTCCTTTTGCGAATAACGTTTAACATTTGTTATTGGATTGATGCCATATCTATTTGAAGCAATGCAAACTACGGAATTATCGACCCACTTAGCTACTAGTACAGCATCCGTCTTACTAATAGTACTTTTATACTATCCCCTTTCCTTTTTCTGAATATCTTTTTTAGCTAATAAAGGACATTTCCTAGGTAAACGGTTTTCCCTTATAGTCCCCGTGCCTCCGTATCCTTTCAAACGTAAATAAGTCAATAAACTGAAGGTAATAAATAAATTGTTAAAGTAAAATAAGAATGGAAAAGATTTCAGATTATCAGGTAGTTCTTCTATCATTTTCATCAGTGGTGCTTCCGCCTTCCAAAGTTTCTGTCTATATCAGTATCAGGAGTTACAGATTTTCCTTGATATATCTAGAAATCAATCAAATATCTCATCACTGTATTTAGGCACCAGACTTTATAACCAAATTGTATGGGTTTGGCTCTTAAAAATTGCTTGCTATGTTTACCGTAGTATTTGACCATACTTTCGTCGAAAGCCAGATCTTTTTCAGGAACAAAATACTTTCTGAATCTGTCCTTCCCTTTATTTATAAATGATCGTATTTTTCAGAGCTTATCACCCTTATCAATATTTGCGTTAGAATTCAAGTGAATAAGCCTCAAAATTTGCTCAAATCTGTTGCGTCTCATAACAATATAAACAAGTTCGTTTCTAGTGTCAAGACTTTGCTCCCAATACATACGCTTGCTGGGAATATTATTATAACCACTAAGAATCAATATAGCAATGAAACATTTCATTTCCTCTGGCGAGACTCCTGAGTCGTGTAGGTTCTTGAAAGTAGCATATTGGTTTGTTTCCTGTACCAGGAATAAAATGATTTCTTCATCTATGAACATTTCGAATATATCAACGTCTGATTTGTTTTCAAACAGTGAATAATCTGACTCAGGAAATTTTTTCTCCTTATATGTGAAATCTCCCGAAACTCAATCCCGGGATTCAGAAATTTTTTAATATACCATATGAGCAGGTGTGCAGAACTGCAGCAAGGCCTCTGAAATTAAAAAATATTTTATAGGTATATACTGCATTTTTAAATTTCAAATTTTTAAATTTTAAAGTTCTATAAACACTCTGTATACTAATACTTCGAAAAATTTTACTAAAAATACCATACAATGAAAACAAAACATATGATATATTGGTACAAAATAACCGGAGAATATGCGTACATTACATCCTAGCGTTACAAATATGTAACAGTCAATTTCCTAACCGAACAACTTTTTTATTTGAAAAAATATCCAAGCTTTTTTACACAAAAAATATGTATTTATATTTTCTTATACTATTTGTTTTCTAATATTAACTTTATTATACAAAATAAGATTTATATACTTACTCTTTATCAACGAAGTCCATTATTTGAAGCTTTATTTTTTTCGTTATTTTTTCTCCAGACACAGATTCAAAACAAAGTTCTAATAAAATCGCACATTTACAACGATATAAACACTAGCACTTTCCGACAAGAACTAACCTGTAACCTGTTTTCAACTAAAAATTTGCGACGTAGGCGATAGAGGATCTATTTAATTGAGATGGCACCACGTTGCCGTTACATAATCGTAATGCTAGGAACTAATGGGTTTTTAATTTTTTGCATCAATACCATAATCAGTTAAAAAATTTTTGAATTATTTTCACTTAATAGTACATTCAAGTTTAATGGCGTCTTTAAACCTGCGTTCAGCAATTCTTAAAGCAGCTATTTGTATTGAGGTGTAAGGGACAGTTAAAGAATATGTTGAATATGAACTTTGTAAAATTGGTTCGCAGCTACTGTTGGTTTTAATTTAAACAAATTAGTGCTTGTTATGTCACCGATCTAAATCTAACGTCTATCCCATTTAAATTTAATATGCTCTTTCACATATGCAGTGAGATCACATGTGTTAAATTGTTCAATCAATAGAGTGCTTTAGTGGATTTTTGGCTATTGAATAGGAAATACTAGTATCCAATATATCTGAGTGTCCCTTAACCCATACAAATTTAACATCATATGATGAGGCTGATAATTTTAGTAACAGTTGAAAATGCGTACAGATTAAAAAAGAAGTGGACTTAAAACAGCTCCCTGTGGAATGCCAAAAGGTATTCCACAGGGAATGCCAAATGGAATCATTGGTTCTATGATATTATGACCTATTCGAAACGATACGTTTCTGTTTTTATATAAATTTGATAGTAAATATGCTATGGATTTTGGAACTCCAAGAAATACAAGTTTATCACACAGTATATTTAAATCAATATTGTCATAAGCACTTTTTATGTCGATAAACAATGTATCTATCAATAAACAATGTCATGGAATTTGAAAAGCCAATTTAAACATCTGTAGTGAGACGAACGATTGCGTCCGTCGTTCCACAGCCTTGTTTATAGCCAAATTGTGTTGTTGGTAGTATACTTTGCCGCCTTATCCAAGTTTCCATTCTCAATTTTAGAATTCTTTCGAATGTTTTAAACATGCATGACTGAATGAATGTAATTGGTCTATATGAATCCGGATGATCTTTATTTTTTTTTCCGGTTTTAGAATTAATATAACAAAGGAATCATTAAATTTGTAAGCAAGTATTCCAGTTTGCAAGATAGTAGTGCTACATTCACAAAAAAAAAGAAAATTCTAATGTGTATAATGCACAATTATTGTGTTTGGGGATACATAAAAGCATTTGGTTATTCCGTTCCTTTACAAAATCGTGCACAACTCTAGCTAAGGATACAAGATGCTTGCAACGAATTTATAAATAAATTTAGAATTTTTGCAAGATTTCTGAGTTCGCTAAGCAAAAGAGCAAATTTATGCATAGAGACTAATGGTTATCGAGCAATCAGTCATCAATAGAGACATCGAGCATCTTTTGTAACTATCTACTTTTGATATTTGTTTTTTTGTGTTAGTTTCGTTTCATGTAATAAATACTTCGTTTTTAAACCCCTTCAAATAAAATTTTGTTTCAATTTGATTATTTGCTTCTTTTCCCAAAGAGTGAAATTTTTCAGGGTTTCTACGTTGTGCTGCTCGAGCGTTACACCTCATTTCGCCATAAACTAAAACATATTAGCGTATTCCCCGTTAGTAAAAACCATTTTTGTTTAATTGAAATTGTTATATTTGAATCCCAGAAAGTAAAAAACTAAAAGATAAACTTCGCGAACTGACCACAATTTGACAATGAAAAACGTAGGTTATAGTTTTGTTGACAGGTCAAAGCCAACTAGTGCAAATATATTAATTTAACTTTCATGACTAAAAAACGAAAAATTTTTAAATCGATTTTTCTGGACAACGGTGTATCCTATCAACTTAAGGTATAAGTACCTTTTAGTACTAGAATACCTGAAAATTTAATAATCTAGTATCGCGAATGCTTAAAAGTTAAAGACAAAAAAAGTTATACATTAAAATAACCGTTGACCTACCCAAAACGGACGCCAATGACCGGTACTAGAAATTCGAAATTAATGGAATCGAATCAACTCTGGATGATAAATAATTGTACCCTAACTAGAAGCGTTTTGGAGGTATTAAAAAAAACTAATTATAAGGAGCCATTTTTCAAGAGCTCTAGCTCCCTTTGGAAGCATTTTCGGACTAGGTGAATTGAGTTAAATTGTCTTAAAATTATCTGAGAATCTCCGGTCTTCGTTTGTCACGAGAGTTTCTGGACACCCTGTATAGAACTGTAGCAACATTTATGATGTAAATTGTAAGTTTGGTCAGGTTTCTGATTCTGCAACCTGATACAAGTTGCCAAACGAGGAAATACATTCTATATAATGCAAAGCAAAGCAGTGGTTAAAAGAAATATCAGATAAATTTACGAAACTAAAGAGTGCCAGAGAAAGAGTGTACCCAGCTCTTCAACTTCCCGTTGTAAATTTCTGTCATGTGTTGGTACTTCTCCCAGATAGGGTTTATCATATTTTTTCAATAATTTTCGTTATGTTCGACCTAATTTTTACCGCCACTAAGACAGATAAAAGAACGAGTTGTTGACATTTCTCAAACATGTGTCTGTTTGTAGTCACGTTAGATGAACGCAATTTTTTTTCGACGACTTGCCAATGAACTCTTTAATTTAACACTGACAGGGTTACGGTTAATTTATAATGCAGCGTAAAAAATTGCGGAAATGATTTTTTTCTTTTGCGAAAAAACATTTGGCTTTATAAACTTGAATGGTGAATTAAGAAAGTTCCCATTCATGTTTTGAAAAGATGATGTCATTTTGTAGAATGTATGTTAGGGATATGTTTTGTGCGTCTTTTTTTAGACAAACACATTTAGCGAATGTGAGGCTACTAACTTGTTTATACTTGAAATTTTAACAATTTAATAATTGTGTATGAATTATAATGAATTAATAAAATTGCTATGAAAATATTTCTATTTTAATTTCTGTTTTCCACTCAATTCTTTCTCCATTTTTTTGAGGGTTATTCCTAATAATATCAAGCATTAGTAAGTATATTTTCGAATGCTAGTTGTATGAATATAATACTTTTGGGATTATCATATTTGTCAATATACATATAAGAATATTATAGAAACAAAATTTTAAAATTTTCCAGCTACTCTGTACAATTCGATATCGGTTACTATTTCCTAAAAACAATTGTATTGTTCTTAGAAAATAGTAAATTATGATTATATATCACATAAGTTCAAAAGTTTGGAATATTTCATCTTTTTATTGATTTTTATATACAAACTTTTCTGAATAGGTAAATATAATTTTGCTTCAATCCTCATTAATACTAAGTAAATCTCAAAGCCAGATAAAAGATATGCAAAAAAATGTTTTAATCTCTTGGAGTGAAAAACTTAAAATGTACCTTCTTCTTCTTAACTTGCCATACACCAAAGTGCGTAGGCGACTATCTCATTACTAGAATTCTGTTCTTGGCGGCGTGACACAGCTCGCCTGTATTGTGTATTCCTGTCCATTCTTTAATATTCCTTAACCAGGATAATTGCTTGCGGCCGGCTCCTCTCCTACCTTCGATCTTCCCTTGTAGGATTAACTGTGGTATTTCATATTTTGCTCCTCTCAATATGTGCCCAAGGTAACCAATCTTGCGTTTTTTAATTAATTCAAAGAGTTTTCTTTCCACGCCGGCTCTCTTAAGGACGTCATCGTTTCGAACTCTATCCACCCAAGGTATGCGCATCATTCTTCTCAATGACCACATTTCAAATGCTTCAAGTTTGTTGATAGATGTTTTTTTTCAAAGTCCACGTTTCCATGCCATAAAGCAAGATGGACCATATGTAGCACTTGACCATTCTGTAGCGTATTTCGAAATTTAGGTTTTGATTACATAGGAGCGGTCTGAATTTCACAAAAGCTTGTCTTGCCATTTGTATTCGGGTTTTTATTTCTTGTTGTGGATCCGATTGGTCATTGATTGTGGTGCCAAGGTATTTAAAAGTTTTCACGCGTTTTATGCGATCGTCACCTAAGCATATTATCGGGTTTTCTGGAGGGTTTCTGCTAATGACCATATATTTCGTTTTCAAAATGTTGATTTTGAGGCCATATTTTTTACCTATGCTATTCACCCTATCAATTAATAACTGCTGATTTTCCAAATTATCAGTTATAATCACTGTGTCGTCCGCATAGCGTAGGTTGCTAATTGGTATGCCGTTCACCTTAATGCCTAATTCCGTGTCTTCTAATGCTTCCGCAAATATATTTTCAACATATAAATTAAAAAGCATCGGAGAGAGTATGCAGCCTTGGCGGACACCTTTCCGGATTTCAAATTCATCCGTATATTGGTCTTGATCAATCCTCACCTTTGCCATTTGGTTCCAGTATAGATTCTGAATAATTCTGATCTCCTTCTGGTCAATGTTGGCCCTATGTAGTAGTTCCATCATGATATCATGTTTAACATTGTCAAATGCCTTCTCGTAGTCGATGAAGGTGAGGTAGACATCTTTTCGTTGATCTAAACAGTTTTGTATTAAGGTGTTCAAACATAAAATTGCCTCTCTTGTTCCTAGTCCTCCCTTAAAACCGAATTGTGTTGACCCGCTAAGTTCTTCTAGTATCTTGTACATTCTTGAGTGTAATATCTTAAGGAAGAGTTTCAGCAAGTGACTCATTAAACTGATTAAGCGGTGTTCATTGCATTTTGTGGCATTAGCTGTTTTTGGGATCATCACAAAGGATGACTGCAGCCATTCTCGCGGAATGTAACCAGTATCATAAATTCTATTGAACAGCTTTACCAAGATTTCGATATTCTCCTCGTCTATTAGTTTTATTGCTTCTATATTAATTTCATCTGGACCTGTTGCTTTATGCATCTTTGTGGTTCTAACTGCATATTCTATTTCACTTCGCATTATTGATGGCCCTGATAAGTTTTCGGAAGGAAGTTTGCGCGTTGGTTGTGTTGGTCTTTCGCCATTAAAAAGTCTTTCTGCGTATTCTTTCCACGCCATTGCTATCTCCTCTTCTGACTCTATGTATTCGTTTCTGTCGTTGCGTATTCTTGTTCTGTGATGGCTTTCGTGTATATTCGATATTTCTTTGATCTTCTTATGTAGTCCAAAACTAATTGCTTTTTCCTGCAATTGTTCTATTTCGTTGCACCTTTCCACCATCCAACGTTCTTTTGCTTTCTTAACCTTCTGGCGAATTTCTTTGTGTATCTGTTTGTATTTGTCTTGATTACGTTGTTGTTTATGTTGTCTTCGCTTTTCCATTAGATCCATAATTTCGTCCGTCATCCATTCGTTATGCTTTCTCTTTCTGATCTGTGTTTTAACTTCCCTGTTTACTGCCAGAATCGTTCCTTTAATATTATTGACCATCTCTTCGATATCATCATTTTGTTCTATTATTCGCATTCCTTCATTAATTTGATTTGCATAACTCTTCTTAAGATTTTCGTCTCTCATCAGTTCTCTTGCATATATAGGCGTGCTGGTGTTTGTACTTGTTCTCTTAATTTTTGCTAGTTTTAACCTCACATCTGCTATTAGCGGATTATGATCGGATGCAATATCAGCACCTGGATATGCTGCGATTGTTTTGATAGCGTTACGAAATCTTCTGTTTATTAAAACGTAGTCAATTTGGTTTCTAAATATTCGATTTGGACGGTCTCCTGGTGATTTCCAAGTATATAACTTACGAGGCGGGAGCTGAAACCATGTGTTCATGACGACAAAACCGTTCTCCTTGCAGAATTCACACAACAGGTCGCCTCTTTCATTTCTAACTACGTTAGGCTACTTCTAAGGCCGTACTCTCCAATTATGTCTTCATATCTTTCTTTACCCACCTTGGCGTTAAAGTCGCCCATTAATATGTTTATGTCCTCTTTCTTTGTTAGTCTTATTGTTTTTTCCAGATCTTTATAGAACTTAGTTATTTCTTCTTCTGACTTATCTGCTGTTGGTGCATATGCTTGTGTCACATTTATGTTTACTGGTTTGCCTGTCATTTTGATCAACATGACTCGTTCGGAAATTGGAACAAAATCTGTCACCGATTTACTGGTCTTCCTGTCAAGAGCAATAGCCACTTCATGTCGGTGATGTCTATCTGTTGGGTCACTACACGAGTAATAAATAGTAATCTTATCTTTCGTAAACTGTCCAGACTCCCATTATATTTATTTTCAGCCGATTCATTTCCTTTATAAGGTTGTGTAGTTTTCCTGGTTCGTAAAGACTATTAACATTCCATGTTGAAAATGTTCCACTTAAAATGTACCACTTACATATAAAAACACATTAGTATAGATAAAAAGAATTTCTAATAAAACTAAAAAGCAGAATTTTCACCTTTGGCCTATATGCATGCCAGTAGGCGATTTGGAATGCTGCCGATTAACACGTCGAGCTGGGCTTGCGGAATTCTCTCCCATTCTTCACGAGCAGCATCTTTTAGTTCTCGAAGTGTAATAGGGTGATTGCTTCGCTTCTTGATGCACGACAGGATTTAAAACTTCCTCGATCTATACAGCACCAGTGACTGTTCTCTCCATAACCAGTAGTGGCATTCGTGTAACACTAATAATAACACCCCAAACCATAATACTGCCACTTTCAAATTGGACATGCAGTTGGGCTGTTTTTAGTTGGGCTTGTCGTCCTGGGGCCCTCCCAACCAATGTTCGCGAATCAGAAACCAAGATAATCTTTGATTCATCAGCATCAGAGAACATCACGTTATTCCAGTTAGAACCATGATGCACCGTTTCTCTAGCTCATGACAACCTTAACATTTTATGTTGGTAGGAATATGCAGTCCTTGAAGCCTAGCAACTTCTTTGGATATACCACTTACAGATTCCAGACATTTCTTCGAGCTATCAATGTTATGTGTTAGATCTGTCAAAATGAGATATCAAATTTCTAAGCATTTTTAAACGGCTCAAATAAAATTTAAACATAGACTGAAATAATGTGTAAATACGCGAATCAGTTGAATGTGGCCAAAATTATACAAAAACGATTCAAATTTATTATCATTTTCATTTAAAAACGCTCTAGAATGAATGACAACAATAGTTTTGACACCACCATAGGCGTAGATATTTGCACGTATTCCATATATTATGTGTACATAAATATATAAATATATATATATATATATATATATATATATATATATTATTCTAAAAAGACCAATATGAAAATCATTTCGATATTTCAAATTTATATAAGTTCTACCTGTAGATATTCGGCTTTTGCAGACCTTAGAAGGTTAGTGTGACGATATTTGATCCGTGAATAAGAAATCGACGATTGGGGGAATCAATCAGAAGTCACATTCATTTCTCAGTGCGAAGTGAATGTCTACGGAGAGATATGTCCGTTTCAACACATTAGACGGTAAAGGAAACTCTGTGGCCACATTCAACGCATGTAGTTAACACAGCAAGAATGCCTCTAATATATTTTGTTCGGTCTTTTATATAGCCAGTGACGGTATAAAAACATGTTATGTTGAATACATTCGTACTCTAGACGAAAAGAGTATATTATAAAAAACTTGGTTATTTCCCTCCACTTTTCCCTGTCCCTTGTTTTTTTCTCCAATCTCTCACGCCTATTATTTAATAAGTATTGCTTTACTGCTTCCAACCACTTCTCCACGACCTCTTCTTTTTTTTTCATTTATTCCTCCTTCAGTATTGTTTTAACATTTAAGTTCTCTGGCATTCGTATAACTAAGCCTTCTAGCTCTTTAGGCTCGTATTTTTGCCGTGATTATTGGTTTTCCGTACATCCTCATTATTTCTTTATTTGTTGGTCTTTTTCAAATATTCTCTGCCGTTTGTATTGCGCCGAAAATTGTTCTAAACACCTTTCTTTCCAAGATCTCTACTTTATTTTCTTCCATCTGGTTCATAATGCACGTTTCGTTGGCATACATCATCCATGGTCAGATTACTGTTTCATAGATTCGCAATTTAGCTGTCCTTGACACATTTTTTGGTTTCAGTATTATACAGACAGCTCTGCTTTCCTATCTCTTTTCTTTCTTTTCCCGTGTTCGTTATGGTTGCTCCTAAGTATTAAATTTTTTTCAAAACGATAGACAGTTTCTGCTCCTTTTATTTTGATATATTTGCTATCATTTGTTATGTCTCCTCTCATTTCTAAATATTGCGATTTTGTTTGGTTTATAGTTAGTCCGTATCTTTTCGCTTCTTTTTTAAATTTCTGGAAAACATTTTCTAGATGTTTTTCGTTCTCGCTAGTATCAACACAGCATTCGTATACGCTATATATTGTTCCTTGTACTTTGCTGTTATTAGTGTATGGTCACTGTTGATATCTGCCCCTCTGTAACTCATGCAATCGACTATTGCCTTATTATGTTCGCTTTTTGTTAGAAGATGTTATATCTGATTTTTTACTTTTCCATCGGGGGAAGTTCATGCTACCTTATAAATGCCTTTATGATCAAAACTTTTTCCCATTTTCATTTGATTATAATTATTAATGCAAATTTGGTTCCCCTGTTATTTGTCTATATATTTCCTCTTTATCACTTTCGCATTCATGTCTCCAATGATTATTTTTATATCATAATTCTGTATAGTTTTTATTAGGGTGTTTAGCGTTTCGAAGAATTCTGTTTTTGTTTCTAAATCTTTATCTTCAGCGGGCGCATGCATGTTGATGATACTTGTTTTTCTCTACGATTACTTTCCTCTTACTCTCAAGTAACATATTCGATCTGATATTGCTTGGAAATCTGCAACTGCTTTGTTTACTTTCTCGAATATCATGAATTCCACTCCAAAATATCTCTTGATCTCCCACTATTGAACAGTGTGCTTTCCAATTTTTTTTATTTCATTTTCCAGTTGTTTCGTTTCGTGTATTACAAGTATATCTATTGTATATGTTTCCATTATATACCAAAATAACATCTGACTATATAATATAATATCGGACTTTATCTTTTATTTATAATTATTTAATTTATTAAAATAATTTAATTAATAATACGATTAATAGTACTTACAGGACATTTGTTTGGTTTCTCTCCACTGTGCACCCTCATATGTATCAGTAGTTTGTATCGTGCATTAAATGGTTTGGTTTTCCTTGGACAGTTTGTCCAAAAACAAGTAAATTCTTCTCCTAAAAGAAAAAAACAAATCACTTCCATTTTTTGTTTAGTTTTGAATATCAAATATTGATCTACATTTTATTTTATTACCTCGTTTCAGTTCCACATGGGATTTTTCAATGTGTTTTACCAGACATGTCTGTGATTCATAAAATTGAAAACAGTTTTCCCATTTACACTGTACGTTTACTGAACTGCTAACCTCTTCACATTCTAGATCTTCCACATCATGGATATCGTTCTGAAATATGAAAGAATAATGGATTTGTTTAAACTGTTTTTTTATATAAAGTATTATTGATTGCAAAAAGACTGTGTAATATTAATAAATATAGACAAAATATTTCTTTCATAGGCGTGAAATTTTTTGATGTCACATAACATATATGCAAAACATTTCAATTTGAATTTTTGTCAGACGAAGTTCCGAAGACATGTCGCCTGTCGATGCCAAAATGTAAGGGCATGTAATAAAGTTAAGGTCCGGAAAATGTGGAGAAGCATCATTAGGAACCCCCACAAGAGATGGGGATGCAGGTAAAGAGAATGTTGATAACGCTGATGTAACATATTATAATTTTTATTGCACAAAGTGAACTTGTAAAATAAACAAAAAATATTGCAAGATGAGTAAAAAGTTCCTAAAGACAAATGGTGGTTTGTTTTAACCATCATTTGTGAATGCGCGCGTAGGTAGCTGTTAGTGACGTTTTGTTCTCTAAGCTCAGTAGTAAGCTTTTTAAATAATGTGATATTTTGTGATCTTCACCTTATTTTTTAAGGTGATTGCGATGGAATCGAATAATTCAGGTAGGAATCAATATTTCTTGACGGACATTTCTATTTAATTTGTATGTTTGGTTACAGGTACTTGCGTAAAAAGCAGTTTACAAAGTTCAAGACTGCCAAGAACTTAACACGTAGGTACTGAAGTTGTTTTGTACGGTAATACATCCATGTTTGAACATACCTTCAAGATGACCCTAATTGATGGCAAGGTCTGTAATTTCGCAACCAATACAAAATCTATAAGTCGGTGTTATATATATGGTGCGACATCTAAAGATTTTAACAATCTGACTAAAAAATTACAGGTTTTACGGCAATTGAATTTGCTCTGTTATCTGCAAGTATCCGAATGCTTGAAAGCGTTTTTCGTTTGGCGTATAAATTATCGATAAAAAATATGTAGAGAAGATAACTAATGAAGAAAAGGAGTTAGTGCTCATAAAAAACACATTCAGGAAAGATTTACAAAAGAAACTGAATTGTTAGTCGGCATGCAAAAGCCAATTTCGGGAATACTAATAACGGTAACACTAGCCGAAGATTCTTTGAAATCCTCAGTTTGCTATCGAAATAACAAAAGCTAAGAATAAGATTTTTGATTATACCGCGAGATTTATGTACGAAGTTCTTGCGGGAGGAATGCAATCTACTTGGATGTATTCAGCAGAGTTCTGAGTCCGATATGTAAGACACCGATATCTGAGGTATAAATAAAAACCTGTTTCTATATTTTTTGTTCATTTTAAATTTTGATTTTGATTTTTTCCATCAAAAATATACGCTAATTTTTAAAAATTAATATTTTCCTTTGATTTGTATGAGTTTTAGTAGAAATATGTTATAAAATAATTTTGCCCACTATCATTTATAGTATAAATGTTTCTACTTTAAAATGTCTAACAAATAAACAATATTGAAACAAATTAAACGTTACCTCATTTTTAATTTGTCCACAAGTGGTTGAACTAAGGAAAGGATCGTCGTTAAGAAGCGCTTCACTTTGTGTCAGTACCATTTGATTCTCCTCTATGTTGAAAAATGCTGCTGATGGATCCTGCGTTATACTGTTATCGATAAATTGTATTGAACATTTTGAGTTCAGCAAATGACCAAATTCATTATTGGATACAGCACAATCCTAAAATAAAAGAGACAATGTCTATATGGTTATGTTTAATATCAACCTGTTTATATAATTTTATATAAAAGAATAATACAAATTCGAAAAAACTTAACTAATACAGAAATCTATACTGGTTACATAGTTAACAAGGTAACAAGGTACACTGAACATAAAAATTGTAGATATAAACTGGTGTATTTTATCGCTAAAAATAAAACTTCATAGGCCTGATAGGCCCAACGTATGCTCCGTAGGGTTAACATGACAATTTTATGCTTATCCCTACATCATGACCATTATAAATAATATATTATTAGTATTTAATAATAAGTATTTAAGTATATAAGTCTTTAAATAAAATCACTAGGATTTAGATCAGGCGATATTCGTATCACAGTAATTTCCACCAAATTCTCTCTGTCAAAGTCGTTCAAAAAACTATGAGAAACTTTGCTACAATTATAATCAAATACCTAAAATGTAGAAGTAAAACATTCTCCAAATAAAAAATTTATTAAAATCCTTTATAAAAGGTATATAATTAAAAAACCCAATCGGGCTATATCATAAAGACAAAACGTTTTCGGAATCCGTATTCCATCATCAGTATACATGTTTAAAGCCACTAAATATCTGGGTAAAAACCCGTTAAAAGTTGTAGGTTAAAATTAAGTTTACATTATTCGATCTTATGTATTAAGATGTTAAAGTCACCAGTGGATTTGATAACACGGCAACTTACGACTCTACATGAAGTTGCTGGTCCTGAGACAAAGTGTTTACGAGAACTTGATGATAAGAACTGATTGAAATGACAATATTGACATTTCAATCAGTAGAGTCGTAAGTTGCCATGTTATCAAATCCACTGGCAACTTTAACATCTTAATACATAAGATCGAATAATGTAAACTTAATTTTAACCTACAACTTTTAACGGGTTTTTACCCAGATATTTAGTGGCTTTAAACATGTATACCTAGACACTGATGATGGAATACGGATTCCGAAAACGTTTTGTCTTTATGATATAGCCCGATTGGGTTTTTTAATTATATACCTTTTATAAAGGATTTTAATACATTTTTTGTAATACATGGTATACAGCCAGCTACAAAAATTTAGTTTCCTTGTGGATTCTCCAAATGTTTAAATAACGTTTCCCGTTTAAATATACTTTTTTATTATCTACTTACTCTAGAAATAGAGAGATTATAGTAATTAAGCACTCACGTTCATAATAAAATAAGGCATGCAGGCCAGTAAAGAAAAAAAAGCTGAAAAAATCTTATACAGGTTTCTGAAGGTTCTAATTGGTGTACGAGGGATAGCTGATGACAAATCATTGAAGAAGTACAGTTGATTTTGCTTTGTTTTTTTCTTAAATCATAAAAAGTGGAAAAAAGATTCTTTACGTATAAAACGATTCGTTACACATTTCAGAGAAAAATGATTCAAATAAAAGTTGTAAATCTTAAAAATATCTTGAATATGCAATTCTAAATTAGAATACATACACAATTGTCCGAGATGATTGCATTTATATAAAAACCATTATTTTTGCAGTAATTTATAAATGTTTATAACTTTGTTTTTACATAATGACATATAATGTAACTACTTAAAATTATGGCAATTAATGAGTAATTGAAGTGTGCAACATCCCAGTTAGAACGACTAAATAGTTTGTAAGTTTTCAATTTGTTTATCAACGAGAATGATTATTTAAACAACTGTACTTGCCGAAACAGTGACTCTAGAGGTATTTAGCAGATCGCAGTCGATTCTTCAAGGCTTCAATTTTAAGATATATCAAAAACATTTCATTCAAACAAAATCATTTATCAAAATTGTTAAACTTTAAATTAAAAAAACTGTTTGATAAAAGACTGACTTTTTAACCGATAAACATTTATAATAACTATGATGGTGGTGAAAAACGTAATTTTTTGTTAATATTAAAAGCTAAAAATTGACAAATGATAAACAAAGATCTCAATTTTATAATCCATTTTATGGATGGCATATATCGAGGACTTAAAACGTATAATCTGTTAAGGTGATAGTACTCGTAAAATACTCGTAAATCTGTTTAATATTATTTGGCTACAGCACAAATTGCCTAAAAAATGGCATGAATCCACAGTAATACTTATACAAAAACCTAATAGTATTAAAACAGGTCCTGAGTCATACCGACCGATATCTTTAACATGCGCCATGTGTAAGTTACTAGAAAAAATTATTAATAATAGACTAAGATGGCACCTGGAGAGACAAGATTTAATTATTCCAGAAAAAAGTGGTTTTAGAGAGCAAAGATCAACCATAGATAATATCATAGATTTGGAAAGGGACATTTCTGAAGCATTCGCACTAAGGAGTAAATGTCTAGCTCTTTGACATATCAAGAGCTTTTGATACAGCCTGGCACTGTTATACAATAAAAAAACTACAAAGTTGGAACATCCAAGGTCACTGCCTTCTCTTTATTAAGAACTTCCTTTAAAATAGAGCTTTTAGAGTTAGGACAAACAACACAATATCAGATATAATGTATCCAGAAAATGGCATTCCTCAAGGCTCGGTTATAAGTCCTACGCTCTTCATAGTGGCAAATCGCCTATAAAGGCAGGCATCTACGCGTATAATCTTGTAGTTTTTTGCAAAGGTAAAAATATACAAAATATATTTTGTCACACACATAACTTTATACAACACTTAGAATTTTTCCCTTGAAAAAACTCGTTTCATCTTGTTTTCTAAGAAAAATGTCACGAACACTCTCAACCTAAGACCATGTGATAAGAACCTAAAACGTATAACGTCAATAAAGTTCTTGGGCATGACATTCGAAGAAACTCTAAGCTGAAAACTACATATAACAAATTTGATCTTATCTTGTCACAAGCGATTAAATCTTCTAAAAACTCTGGCAAATAAAGAATGGGGTGAGGATCGTCAAACACTTTTGATGTTATAGCGAACATTAATCAGATCAAAATTAGATTATGGATCTACTGTGTATTCTACAGCCACTAAGACACTGCTAATAAAACTTGACAGTTCTCACAATCTCTCTTACGAAAGATCTGGAGCTTTTCGCACAACACCAATCGAAAGTATTTATTGTGAAGTTGGTGAACCGTCTTTAGAAGACAGAAGACTCTATTTAAGTGTAGCATACGCCGCAAAAATCATGTCTAACTCAAAAAACCCTACTATTTAAAATTGTTTTACAGAAAAGTTTCCAAGTCTCTTTATAAACAAGCCAAGAACGGCCAAACTCTTCTACGCAAGGATTAGAAGCTATTTAAATCAATTAAACTACACGTTCCCAGAATGCTTTCCCTCCCAATCGTCCTCAATTCTTCCATGGCAAATAAAGAACCCTCAGTGCTTAACCCGCCTCATCTCTTTCGACAAACATTCAACAAACCCATAGGTAATCAAATCCGCCTTCAATGATATGCTTCACAACTACAAGGATTATACACAATATACACAGACGCATCTAAATGAAATGAAGGTACTGATGCTGCAGTCGTAACCCCAACATCGACAAATAAATACAAACTCCCTTCAGAGTACTCCATTTACTCTGCTGAACTATACGCTATATACCAGACCACCCTTGCTGTCAATGTATCCAATAATACCAATTATATTATACTCACAGACTCTCTAAGTTCCGTACAGTCAATCCAATATGTCTATCCAACTAATCCTTTGGTCATCAAGATAAAACAAGAAGTTCATACCGCTCAACTGAAAGGAAAAAAATATTATATTATTCTGGATACCATCCAATATTGGAATTCAAGGAAATGAAGAGGCAGACAACGCTGCGAAAGAAGCTGCAACTTGTGATAGTGCGGAGTGTACTGAAACATTTACGACTGCGGACGTGAAAGCGGTGGTCAAATGTAAAGTGCAATATATGTGGGAAGAAAAGTGGAAAGTGTCATCTGCCAAGATACACGATAGTAAAAATTGATAAAACCCTGGTCCACATTACCAACAAGTCGTAAAAACCAGGTAATAACGCGACTCCGCAATTAACTAACAGCCATGTGTTTTCCAACAAACAAAAATCAAGATGTGACAACTGTGAAGAAAAGTTAACAATCAAATATATATTACAGAAATGTCCAGCATTAACGCCAAAGCGCATGTTGTACAATATACACAACAAACTAAGTGATTTTTTAGGTCTACAGTGTACAAACCTAAAAAGTTTCTTAACTTCAATTAACATTCTAAACGCTATCTAAACATATAAAAATGTAATACAAATTATTGTTCGCTACTATTGTTTCGCTAATAGCTAATTTGGCTGATGCGATTTTGTTCATAAAAAAAATTTAGCATACTTCAATAACTCATTAATTGCCATAATTTCAAGTAGTCATTACATGCCATTTATTCAAAAAAAAAATTATTAACATTGATAAATTACTACAAAAATAAGGGGGTTTTGCTATTATATCGGTCAATTGTTTATGTTTTTAATTTTGAAACTCGTAAATTAAAGAACATTTTAACATCTACAACTTTTACTTAAATCATTTTTTCTTAATGAATAAGGAACGTTTTATAGGCAAAAAATGATTTTTTTTTAGGTTTTATGATTGTTAAAAAAAAGCAAAATCAGCTGTACTCCTTTAAGGATTTGTCATCAGCTACATAACCTCATGTACCTTTTACACGGAGTTAGAAATTAGATTCTAACTCGATGACCTTTTAGAACCTTCAAAAACCTGTATTAGATTTCTACGTGAAATCGATGATTTTTTCACAGATTGACTGGGGTATTATATAAAGTAAACTATATAGATATATTTACCTGGTTAGTAAATTCCAAATCGTTGCATACAGTTTTCCGTAAAAAATTGTTAAAATTCGTATTATTTCTTATGGTTTCCACAGGCGGCAAAAAACCATTGCATTCATTATCATCCGAATCTTTTTCATCTGTTTTCAAATCATTCAACAAATATGAGCCGTCCACTAGTTCAGTAGTAATATTGATATTTTCTAAATTAATATAATCTCCGTTCTTAATTTCAACCTTATGTCCACTAAACGGAGGAGGAACAAAAAACTTCGAGAAGCCTTCGTATGTTGAGGATTCCGAGAAAGAATTTTCGGTGGTAAACGTTTCCGTATCAAAGTTTTCCTCTACACTTGTTTTGGTGTTGTGGTCAAAGTCAATTTCGAAATCATCAAAATCGAAATTAATATCAATTTCGCTGTTAGGGGTACTTACTGGAGAATCATTGGAAATTAAATAGTCTATAAGATAATCATCGGTGACTTGTTCAGAATAATTTTCAGTTTCAGATAAGGGTTCGTTGAATGTTGAAAGAATATCACTTTTAGACAGAGTTTGTGCTTCGTAAAACGCGAGGTTGAACTTCTCCATGAGTTCTGCTTGTGTGAGATGGTTGATGGGATTGTATAGTTGGTCTGTCATTTCGTAGTTTTTCAATAACATCTAAAAAGTTACATTTCAGTTAAAACTATTCATAATTAAATATTGAATTACATTTAAAAATAACCAATTGTACCTATAAAGATATACGCAATCTTTAACCAACGTAACTTCTTCTCGCACTCCTTATGCCATATAAGAGCATCGGAGATAAGTAACATAACTATCAGTATTAAATAGTATATTTCACGAATTAGTGACTGTTTTGGATTATCAACAAGTAATTTCAAAATGCTGAAGGAAGGCGGAGAAGAAGCCATCACATATCTAAAAATACTATTTAATAAATGTCTATTCCAAGGCAACATACCCGAACAATGGAATACTGCTAAAACAGTACTAATACACAAAAAGGGAGACACCACAGATCTGAAAAAATAGTAGAACAAGCCCGACTTAGAAAAGGGTACAGCACCTGTGACCATCTATATACTTTGAAAATATTAATAGAAAAGACTAACGAATACAATCTCCCATTATGTCTGGCTTAACTGTGGCTTAATTATATAACTGTGGGCAATAGAAGAAGCATTGGTCAACAACAGGATCGACTCCAGGTACAGAATATTAATACATAATATTTACGAAGAAGCTGAAATGATAGTGACGCTGGGTAATGGAATCGAAACAAGACCAGTAAAAATCAACCGAGGAGTAAGACAAGGAGACACAATATTTCCAAAATTATTTCCAGCTGCCCTAGAAGATATCTTTAAGTCAATAGACTGGGAAAATAAGGGAATCCCTATTAACGGAAGATACTTGAACCATCTTAGATACGCAGATGATGTAGTACTAATAGCCGACATGTGGAATGCTCTTAATACGATGATTGAGGAGCTACACATAGAATCCCTAAAAAAGGACTGAAAATAAATTTCAGCAAAACTAAACTAATGTCAAACAAAGATGACAAACCTATGATAAAAATTGAAGCGACAAAGATAGAACACGTAGATGAATATACATATCTGGGTCAAAATGTCAAGGTAAGCAAAGAAAATCATACTATCAAAATAAGCAGACGTGTAAAAATCGGATGGGCAGCATTCGGAAGACTCTCAGACGTACTTAAAAATAAAAATATACATCAAAGACTGCGACCAAAGTATTTAATTCCTGTATCCTACCTGTACCTACATATGGAGCTCAAACCTGGACATTCACTAAAATAAACATGGAGAAGATCAGAAAAACTCAGAGAGCTATGGAATGACAGATGCTGGGTATCTCACTCAAAGACCATAAAACCAATGAAAACATTCGTGATAGAACAACAGTAAAATATGCTGTCGAACAGGCTAAAGTAAAATGGAAATGGGCTGGACATAACGAACGTGTTACGGATGGCCGATGGAATAAAGAAATCGGGAATTGGCGGCCATATGAAGCCAAAAGACCACGAGGAAGACCGCAAATGCGATGTAGCGACGATATTAAAAGAACTACAGGGCCAATTTGGAAACGTCTTACAAACAACAGAGATGAATGGCGAGAATTAGGAGAGGCCTATATTTGGCAATCCAAATAGAGAAGAGGGCTTAAAAAATAATTCAAAATTGTATTAGGAGACATGAATGCAAGAATAGAACGAAAGCGAGTTTTCATGCCCACGATAGAAAAACATAGCCTACACAACATCAGTAGCGATAATGGATTACGACTGATAAACTTAGCAGCAACACTGAATATGACAGTCGCTAGCACCTATTTTGAACACAAGAATATACACAAGGTAACTTAGACCTCTCCTGATGGAAGAACAAAGAGTCAGATTGATCATATCTTAATAGATTCAAGGCATGGAACAGACGTAAAAAACTGCAGAAGTTATAGAGGCGCAAACATGGCCTCAGTTCATTGCCTAGTGATCTTAACATTGAGGGCTAGAATTTCAAACACCAGTAAAGAAAATAAAATGGAAAGAAAAAAATGGAATGTGCAAAAGCTGAGAGATGCGACAATTGCAGAACGGAAAATAGCACCAACAGGCTAAGGAATCAAAATGTAAATAAAGAAGGCCAGACAGATATAGACTTCTACTGGACCAGAATAAAGGAAGATATTGAAGCAGCAGCCAAAGTTGAAATAGGAATAAAAAAACTACAGGAAGATGCTTACCCGACGAATTAGAACAACTGTAGATAATTACCAGACAAATAGAAGAGAAGAAAAGAGGATACAAAAAAGAAAAAACAAAACCACTTAAATAAGGAACTTAAATATATATAAAACATCAACAAAAAGAAAGAATTCAGAGCATCCTATAAAAAAGTTAACATCAATAGAAAAGAATTCAAGGCAACCATAAGACACTGCAGAAGTCAGAATGGGGACCTATTAACAACAAGGAAAGATGTTTTGAATAGATGGATGGAATACTTTAACCAGGCACTTAATATAAAGGCAGAAGAAGAAAATCTGAAAGACGAAGAGGTAAGGGGAACAGACGAGAGGAAAGAGGAACCACCAACGATTTTTGAAGTTAAAGATGCAGTTAAAAAAACTAACCAGAAACAAAATCAACCATCTTTGAATGCTCTAACCACAAAGGAATTACGCTTCTAAATACAGCGTATAAAATATTATCCACAGTACTATGTCACCGTATGGCACCATATGCAGAACGGATAGTAGGAAAATATCAGGTTGGTTTCAGAGTTGATAAATGGACAATTCATCAGATTGCAACCCTGAAACAAATTTTGGAAAAAACACTGGAATATAGCATTGATACTCATCACATATTTATAGAGTACAAAGCATTTTACGATTCTGTGAATGGAAGAGAAATATTCAAAGCAATGAAAAAGGGAGGAATACTAAACCAGTTGGTAAATTTAACAAAATTAACTCTTGAAAAACTTTAAAACAAATAACGGCCTGCGCCAGGGACACCCCCTCTCCTGTATATTGCTCAATCTGGCTCTGGAAAAAGTAATACGTATGTCACAGATCAAAACCACTGGTTCAATATATAATAAATCAGTGCAAATCCTGGCCTATGCTGGTGATATCAATATTGTTGGGAGAACGGAAAACGCTGTACGAGAGGCGTATGTAGCATTAAAAGAATCAGCTACAAAAATGGGTTTAATAATAAACACCAACAAAACGAAGTATATGAAAATAAGCACGCAACCACAAATCCTACAACCACTTGTTATAGAAAACGACGTCATCGAAGTGAACCAATTTGTATACCTGGTAGCGCTCCTTAACAATGAAAACAATACTACCGCAGAGATAAACCGCAGAATTTGCACCGCCAACAGATGCTATTTTGGGCCCAATCTCCTCTTTAAATCCACTATTATATCGAGAAATACAAAAATAAAACTCTACAAAACAATAATACGCCCAGTCCTAACATATGGTTCAGAGACCTGGACTCTAACAAAAAATAATGAAAACATGGATGTTTCGAAAGAAAAGTACTAAGGCGAATCTATGGAGCAGTGAATAACAATGGAGTGTGGAGAAGCGATACAGCTTCGAACTTTATAGAATATACCAGGAAGCTGATATCGGAAAACATATTAATATAGGACGTCTGAGGCGGATGGAACAAAATGACCCACCTAGAAAAACCTTCCTTGAAAGACCCATTGGAGGAAGAGGAAGACCCAGAACAAGGCTCCTTGATAACAACGATGAGGTCATGAGAAATATGGGAATATGTGCTTGGCGGAGAAAGGCGATGTGTAGGGACCACTGGAGCGAAATGATTGAGGAGGCTGGGATCCAGCCTCCTCAATCATTTCAGTTGTAAAGCCAGAATGATGATAATGGATTCCAGAATTAAATTTAAAAAATCCTTTTGTAATCTTTTTTTACAAAATTAATAAGAAATTATTCCCAAAATGTTTGTTTGCCTTGCAGTTTTATCTTTTTTGCTCAACATTAAAGACAGTTAGTTCCATATTAACAAGGTTATGAAAAAATTTAGATTTTTGAAACATTTATTTTATATGTAACTGCAAAATATTTTTTACAACCAGATTGGTTATTACTAGAGGGACAAATACGCAAAAAGCTATATTGCAAATTTTGCATATTTTATGAAATAAAAATTTGAAAATTTGAAATTATTTAAATCCGTAGATTCAAATGATGACACCTTTAATTCAAGATGATTTGGACAGGTTGAGTATTTGGTGTCAGAATAATATTTCGCATTTAAATGTTGCTAAAAGCTGCTCTGTAAGTTTTTTTATAGAGAATGATAGAGATATTAGAAAATGCGATACTTCTTATACAATTAATGATAATGAATTATCTTATCTCAAAACAATAAAAGACTTAGTAGTCACATTTGATGAACAGATGCGTTTTGTACAACATATAAATGATGTAACAGTTAATTCAATAAAATCTTTAGGCTTTATCATTCGCAACTGTCTGAGACTATCTGTCAACGGTTTATTATGGTTTGGTCATATCTAAAGTGGAATATGCATCTACTGTATGGTCTCCACAATATCAAGTTCATTCTATTATATTGGAGAGATTACAGAACAAATTTTTAAGATATTTTGCATATAAATCAAACATACGCATTATTAACCATGATTATACAGATATTTTAAAAACACTCAACATGAATTTATTAAAAACACGAGATAACTTTGATTTAGTATTTGTGTTTAAATTAATAAATGGTTTAATTTGTTGTCCTGCACTTCTTATATCTATTAGTTTATATGTTCCCTCCAGAAGTCTCAGATATGTTGATCTGTTTTATACAGTATGATGCAAATGTATGGAATAAATTCATTATTTCAGAAACAGACGAATTTTAAAAAGAATCTTAAAACACGTGAATTTTAATTTTTGAATGACCATCAACTGATATATATGTGTTGGACATTACGTCGTCTGTCAAATAATAGACATCAAAATTTTACTCTTCGAGTTTTTTGCCGACATTAATAACAGCATTTACAAAAATGAAACTAACAGAAACAGAACGAATCGAGATTTTAATCATGATTGGTTATGGAGATAGAGTGAGGACACAAGCAGAAGTTCGTAATTTATTTATTGCTAAATACCCCAATCGCGAACCAATTACTCAATCAACAAATCAAAATAGAGAAACGGGTCATGTTAAAGATCTTCCTAGAAGTGGTAGAAAATCAATATCCGAAGATAAGAAACTGGACGTTGTACTGGTGTTTTAAGAAAATCCCCATACCAGTTCTAGGCAGGTCGCACTAGATAACAATGTCCACCAATCAACTGTTGTAAGAGTGCTTAAAAAGGAGAAGTGGCATCCATACAAAGTACATCTAGTGCAGGAGCTATTAGAAGATGACTTTGATAGAAGAATCGAATTCTGCGAAACCGTTATAGAAAAATGTAACAGATATCAGTCATATTTTTTTGAGGAGAACTTAACTGCTTTTCGTTATTTAGAATTTTTTAGGATTATCTGTTGTCACAGCTGAATCAGCTATGTCCAAATAGAAATGATTTTTGGTACCAACATGATGGGGCTCCCCACACTACAGCGTTGAGGTACGAAATTACCTTAATAACGTTTTCCCAGCTAGGTGGATAGGTAGAAGGGGGCCCATCGAATGGCCAATGAGGTCTCCAGATTTGACTACGTTAGACTTTTTTTTGAGGATATTTATAGAGCAGAGAGTATCAAAATCGACCGAATAATGTAGAAGAGTTGAAGAAGCGCATCAGAACGGAAATTGCACAAATAACACCTGAAGTCATCGAAAACGTTAGGAAAAGAGAAGAATTTATTTCCCAACTTTCACATTGTATTATTGCTGAAGGTCGTCATTTTAGACATTTGTTGTAATTTAATTGTATTTAAGTAAACATTATTTATTGTAAGTTAATTGTATTAATAAACCAACAGTTTTGATTAACCCTATAGAAATAAATATTCAAATGATTATATCGTTGTAAAGGCTATAAGGAGACCTTTTAAATTAGCTATCGCGTGACCTCAGTTTGTATTTAAAAAAATCGTCGATTACGTCATCACGCCGACATTAATGACGTAACGTCCAACACATACATATCAGTTGATTGTAATTCAAAAATTAAAATTGACGTGTTTTACATTTTTTTTAAAGTCGTCTGTTTCTGAAATAATGAATTTAGTCCATACATTTGCATCATACTGTATACCTTTTCACCGTACAAATTATGGTATGCATTCGCCCATTGAGTGAACACTGAAAATTATAAATAGGAAAAATTTAGAAATATTTGGTTTCTCATTGGCTTCATTTAAAAATCGGGTAAAAAGAGTTTGACAAGTTATAGGTAATTTTTTGTTTATTTTAATTCATCTTGTTTCATATATAATTAATATTTTGTTTTATTTATAATTATTCTTTTAATTTCACTTATTTTGTAAGCAATTACAGATATTGATTTTTATACTGTATGTTAACATATATATTTATACAATTGTTAAATACTTCTTTATTTGAATATATATTTTTAAGTCTCACGCACAAGGGGTGCTACTTTTATAGTAGCTCTCTAAGTAGTAGCTAATTAAGTAGTTACTCTACTTCAGTGAGTTTTTATGTTTATTTAGTATTTAGTATGCTTTTTGTTTCTTGTAATCTATGTAAGCTTCCTAGATAAACATTATTATTATATTATTATTGTTATATTTTTTTTGTAATATGGGTAATCCCGTATATTAATAAATAAATAAAAATCTAGGAATTTTGTATACTTATACAAAAAAAATGCATTAACCCATTTAGCGCTAATGGTGCGAAAACGCACCATTTTTTTGTAGAATTTTTTATTGGCAACACTCTAATTTTTTATCGTGGTATTTAGCTTTGTTATAATCTAGGGTTTTAAGGTTGTGTAGTGTTGTAGACAACATGTCGATTTTAAAAAATAACCCTAAAAGGGTTCTAACTTTGTTGGAATTAGAAGCCGAATTGGAGAATCTCAATGGTAAACTATTTCCTATTTTTTGTTTCATATCATCTATTACGTGACTACAATGAGATTCGAGAGATTGCCGGTAGATTTGAGATTTCTGCTATAGATACCGTTCTTCGGGAACCTTCCACAAGTAAATCCGAAGTTGCCGGCTTTGTAGAAATTCCTGCTAGGGAGTCATACGACGCCGAACCAACAAGTATCAAATCAAATAAAAAACGTAAAGTTTGTAGTGTGACAACTCCAAAATGGTCTATAAAACTGATCCAACATTTTTATCAGCACCACAATCACAAGAAATTGAAAAGGGGATAGAAATTGAGAACCGCGTCGCCGGAAAAACCCCTTACGAATGTTTCCAGCTCTTCTTCGGTGATGAATTTTACAACCTTATTATTAATTTTCCCATAAAATATGTCCACGATAAAGACTGTCACGATTTTCATTTGGCAAATGCATCACTGAAAAAGTTTTTGGGAATACTCATTCTTACAGGATATCACACCTTGTCACAAATAGATATGTACTGGAGCAAGGACCAGGATAATAACGTGATATTCATTAGGAACTGTATGACTAGAAATCAATTTCGGTGTATCAAAAAGTATATTCACGTAAGTGATAATACAGTGTTACAAAAAAAAACTGATAAATTTGCAAAACAATAGCCACTTTTTTGACTTAATGAATCAAAAGTTCAAGGGCCTGCGTAGCGCAAGCGGTAGGATGCTTGACTCGCAAGCCGATGGTCCGGGGTTCGAATCCCACCGCCGGCAAGAACATCTAGACATTTTAAAAAATGTCTATAGGCCCCAGGTCGACTCAGCCTGAATAAAAATGAGTACCTTGGGTAAAACCAGGGGTAATAATAGACGGTTGAAGCGTAGCACTGGCCATGTTACCTTCCTTGTATACCGTAGGCCCTAGATATAGCAGACTACCCTGCTATACTCCCAAAGCCGCGAAGCGGTATAAAACGGGAGACTATTATTGAATCAAAAGTTCCTGCTATTTGGTATTTTCGTATATAATTTATCTGTAGACGAAGAAATGGTACCGTATTTTGGAAGGCACTCTGCAAAAATGTTTCTAAAGGGAAAACTTAAACGTTTTGGGTATAAGTTATGGTGCCTATGTTCATCTGATCGATATCTATCCATCTCATCCATACCTATGGTTTATCCCCTACGGTGGTGCTAGCACAACAAACTCAGATTTAGGCTTGGGTGCTGATGTAGTATTAAAATTAGTAAGTGTTGGAGAAACTCCCTTTAACCACAGGGTATTTTTTGACAACTTATTTTTGTCTTATAGGCTGTTCACAATATTGGAAGAAAAGGGAATGTATACAACTGGCACGGTGCGACAAAACAGGATTGAGAAGTAAAAAAAAATTTGAAACAAAAATAAAAAAAAAACTCAATGGTTTTCAGAAACTTAACTGAGGTAGCTGACGTTCTTGTTGGTTATTTTTGCGATGAAATAGATTTAGAACTAAATATTTTTGTGAATTTAAAATATGCTTACATTATATCAGTTGATGTGGAAAGAAGTTTCTTAATTTACAAATATATGTACACATATAGAAGCCATAAGATTTTATTAAAAAATTTTTAAAAACATTTGGTCATTTATTGTTTCTATAATTCTCAGTAATAGTATTTTACCTTTTTACTACTTTCATTACAATTAATTAGTACATTACTACTACTTAATTTTTAAATTTATTTATATTGTTTTCTAATTATTAAAATAAACATTAATATACCATTATTAAATATATGTTTCTATTGACAGTATTAATATTTAAAAAAAGCATATTTAATGCATTTTTTTGGCTAAATTAGTGCTTATTTTTTCGCATATTTGTTACTCTTTTTGCATATTTGCCTAGTCTAGTGATAAATATCACGGGTAATAAGATCATCTATTGATTCGGAGTCTATGAGAAGACTTTGAGAAAACGTTAAATCAAATAAAACACCTATCTCTTTTACAAAATTTAAGCACTGAAAAAGATTGTTATATGTAATCATATTTGATAATAAATCAATAGAATTAGTTTCAAGGGTGTCTACATCTTGACAAAATGTTTCAATATAATGATGCCTTTGGCAGTATACAAACACTTCCTATCACTTAAGAAGAATTATGTCTTATGTTATTACAACAAAAAATATCTCTGGGGTAAACAATTTGAATAAATTTTAAACTAACTTATGGATCAAGCTGAAATTTTAACGGTTTGTTAAGTAAGTACTATAAAACCACCGTTTAAGAGTAACCATAAAAGTTTAAGTAAATTTTTACAAAAGTTACAAGCCACTAACGATTTTGCCTTCTTTTGCTGTTTTTGGAGCAACAAATTAATTAAAAAATTTTTATAATATGCTATTTTAAAGTTTTTTTCTATTTTTTTTTGAACAATTTGAAAACATCGCATTTTTCGCACTTAATAGTTAATAATTAAAAACCACGCGGAAGTTTGTACAGAAAACATATAGATTTTTTGAGAAAAATAGGTACTTGGCTTTTGAGATGTCCTGAACCCACTTAACTTTTGTTTATTTTCCTGTATTATTAATAAGTTAGTTCAAAATGAGTGATTTAATAATTAATAAAATAAAGACAGAACTGATATAAAAAATTATTCTATCTCACACAGAATTAATAGGACAACGAGTTATGAACAAGTTTAGATAAAAGAAGTTTACTTACCCTTAAATACGCTGTTTGACACTATATAACTTTCACAACGCACAAAATGTAAAAATAAAAAAAAACAGGTAAAACTTATATAGGTTACATTAAAAAAATTGAAATAACCGCACACAAAAAATAAATCTAAGAATGTCTGTCAATGAAATCGATTAAAAATGTTTGACGATGGTAGCCCTAATGAGTACACTGAATACATCAAGTGGAGTCATCAAAATATCATAACTAAATTAAGATGACATCTTTAAGTGTTATAATTTTAAACCCCATGAGATTCCGACAGTTGGTAAAAAATCTTTCGTGCATGATCGCCGTTTCTCGGAAGAGCTTGCGAAGCTTTCCTAATGTTTTGTCTCGATCTCTGTCTATTACGCTATATTCTATAATATTTGTCTCGTAATAATGTACCTATGCTACAAATTTGTGCTTTGATTGTTGACGATAAGTTTCAGTGAAAGCATTATAAGACGTTTCCTGAAAATTGCACAATGAAAGGCGTCTATATTCCTTGATAAAAGGTTAATCGCTGAATGTATTTATTAGAAATAAGTTTCTTCATAAATGCCCTAGGAAAAAAAGTTTGTAAGATTATACAGGGAAAAATTTTTAATGATTTGAAATTTATTTATATAAGTTTTAGAAACTGTATGCCTGGCTTTACTCAATTTAATTTAATTATCCAGTTCTCTTAAAAATCCCTATTTTTTACCAACGTTTTACCATTTTTTGTGTAAATAGTTCTTTTATCATACGTTGGTTTAAACTCTAAATCATAACAATTGCATTTTATTCTTTTTGTGTAAATTTTACTACAAACGGAATTAAGGTAATTCTTTCGTGAACATATTTAGTACAAACTGTAATTTGGAATCAGTAGAGCCATTATATACATACAAAACAACGTACAAAAACATGAAAAAGACATACAAAAACTGAAACAAATCAACGTAAAACAACAAACGCATGAAGAAATAAACACAAAATTTAACGATATTGCAACGCATAATAGGAAAGATATAGATACAATGTGGAACGAGATCAAAGATGTATTGGTAACAACAACAATAAACAACATCAAACAGGAAAGACAAATAAAACAACCATGGATGACATATTAGATTTTAGAGCTTATGGAGCAAAGAAGAGAGTTTAAGAATAAAGACGCAGAAAAGTACAAGGAATACCACAAAAAGGTACTTAAAGAAATAAAATTAGCAAAAGAATCCTGGCTGTTAGAGAAATGCTTAGAAATAGAGATCCTACAGAAAAAACATGATATATTCAATATGCACAGGAAGATCAAAGAAATGGCAGGAATATATAGAACAACAACGCCCACTGCACTGTTTGATAAAGAGGAAAACATACTATTTAATACGCAAGAAAAACTGGACAGATAGCAGGAATATATAGCAGAACTGTTCAGTGACAACCAACACATTGAAGTATATGACAACGTCGAGAATGGACCAACAATAACAAAATCAGAAGTAAGATCTGCTATAAGTCGTCTAAAAAACAACAAAGCGCCAGGACCTGATGGAATATATGCTGAGGTATTGCAATTGATAGAAAATAATCAACTTGACATTATGACAGAATTATTTAACCGTATATATGAAACGGGAACTTTACCAAAAGATTGGTACATGTCCATATTTATACCACTGCCAAAAAAGCAGATACTAAGAAATGTGAAGAACACCGAATCAATAGCCTCATGAACCACTCACTCAAAATATTCTTAAACATCATCCATGCTCGCATATACAAGAAATTGGAGGAGGGTATTGCTGATGTAAAATTTGGATTTCGCAGCGGTCTTGTCACAAGCAGAAGCACTTTTTAGCATACAAGTATTGATACAACGAGCAAGAGATGTTAATACAGATGTCTTTGCCTGTTTCATTGACTTCGAAAAGGCATTTTACAAAGTACAGCATGAGAGGCTTATTGAAACTTTGCGAATCGCAAACATCGATGACAAGGATATAAGAATAATAGCCAATCTCTATAGGAAAGAAGTAGCCAATATTCGAGTAGACAATCAATTATTATCCGATGAAGTCCCAATACAAAGAGGAGTACGACAAGGTTGCATACTCTCGCCTTTGCTGTTTAATGCGTACTCTGAATATCTATTTCGAGAAGCTTTGGGAGAAACGACTGATGGCGTGATTGTTAACGATGAAGTAATAAATAATCTAAGATATGCAGACGATACTGTCCTTGTTGCGGATAGTTCTGAACGATTACAAAGACTGATAGATCAAGTAGTTAACATCGGTAGAAAATATGGAATGAAACTTAATAATAAGAAGACGAAAATTATGATCATAAGCAAAAACCAAGATACAGATGCAAAGTTTATGGCAGACAATGAGGTATTGGATAGAACAGAAAAAATAACGACATAACATACGAGATTAAATATAGGATCGAAAAAGCAAGGAGTGCCTTCCAACAGATGAAGAAAGTTCTCTGCAATTTAACCTTGAACTTACATCTGCGACTCAAAATCCTTAATTGTTATGTGTTTTTTGTTCTTATGTATGGAGCAGAGGCATGGACACTCATTGATGCGTCTTGCAGAAGGTTGCAGCCTTTCAAGATGTGGTGCTATCGTCGCATGCTCAGAATATCATATGTACATTGTACATCATATAACTATAGTGTTAAATGAAAATAAATACAGAATACTACTATTGATATTAGAAGGGCAAATAGAAGGAAATAGAGGACAAGGACGCCGCCGAATATCCTGGCTTAAGAATTTGAGACAGTGGACAGGTATGACCACCACAGACCTATTTCGAACAGCTGCCAATAAAATACGATCGGCCATTGTGGTAGCCAACATCTATAGAGGATAGGCACTGGCAGAAGTAGAAGAGCCATTATGATACATTACTGAGTATAAAGGGCAATGGCGTAGCCAGGTTTTAAGGTCGGCAGGAGGGGGGGGGGTCCAAGAAAATAAAACATAAATTCTATACTAAGAACCGTCTACCTTCCTGCACAATAGAAGTTATTCTTTTCTTTTTCTTCTTTTTATGTAGATATGGCTCTGTTTGTTTTTCAATGTACCTCCTGTAAGTTGTCGTTCCATAGTTTTCGTGGTCTTCCTACTGATCAGCTTCCTATTGGAGAACTGTCTCTTGCCGTCTTTTTTACTCTATTTGTTGTCATTCGGCTTATATGATCGTTCTATTCTACTCTTCTATTTCTAACTCCGTTCTTGATGTTCTCCACCTTGCATCTATGTCGTATATCTGTACTTCTAGCTCTGTCCCATAGTGTCTTACCATAAATTTTTCTAAGTGCTTTCATCTCTGCTGTTTCTGACACCCTTTTTGTCCTCTCTGTGGCAGGTCGTGTTTCTGCCGCGTAAATCATTATTGGTCTGATGACTGTTTTGTAAATTCTGCCTTTCATTTCTTTCCCGATATTTTTATTTCTCTATATTGTTTCATTCAGGCAACCTGTGGCTCTGTTTACTCTATTCACTTGATGTTCCACTTCAGTTTCGAGCTTTCCGTAGCTGGATATTGCGATTTTTAGATATTTGAACTCTATCACTTGTTCTATTATCTGACCTTCCAGCTCCAATTCACATCTTGTAAATCTGCTGTTATAACCGTGCATTTGGTCTTTTTTGGGGAAATTAACATGTTAAATTATCTGGTTATTAATATATTAAATATAATAATAATATATCAAATTGCAGCATACGTTGTAAATCATCTTCACTTTGAGAGAGTAGTATTGGCGACACGAGGTCTTATGTCAGAAATAGAGCTCAAGCACTTTAGAATAGGTTATATCATACTGTATTACTAAAAGTAATAATAATATAGATGTACAACAGTCTGTGTTAAACATTATTAAATGGCGCAGTCAGTAGGATAATAATTATATCAGAATAAGGATCATAAGCCATTGATTTCGATAATGAAGAAAGGCATAGCAGAAGTAGACTCTCCAAGACTACAACGTACGAAGGTGAAATTTTTTAAATATGTCTTAACTGTAGAATATAAGCCAGGCAAGGAATTGCTGACAGCTGACTTGTTGTCTCAAAATTTTTTGAAGAAAAAGGTAGGAGAGAGGAATTTAAAGCTAAAACTAAACAGGATAAGGAACTTCAAATGATGAAAGATTTTTATGAAAAAGGTTTGCTGTGCTTCAAGGATACCCTACATAGTAAAAGATTATTTTAATATAGGCCTGACGTTTACTCATTAAATAATTTGATATTTATAGAGACAGTGTGTAAGTTCCGGATTCTTTGCGGCATAGGATGTTAAAGTTGCTTCATAGAACACACTTTGGGGTTACAAAAACACAGCAAAGAGCGAAACAGTTGTTGTTCTGGCCAAATATGAATAAGAACATAGTGTATTTGGTTAGAAATTATGTTGATTGTCAGAAATATCAGAGAAATAATGTTATAGAGCCGTTAATACTAAAAGAAATTCCAGAACTACCATTTCAAATGCTAGCGGCTGATATTTGTGAATTTGGAGGAGGTGATTTATTTAATCGTAATAAATATTATCTCACAAAGTGGATTTAAATTGTTCCGTTGCAGTCCAAAATATCCCAGTCAATAATAAATTCGTTTAAGACTATGTTTGCCACTCACAGGATTCCTTTAGAAGTCGTATCTGATAATATGCCTTTTGGCTCTAACGAATGTCGAGAATTCTCTAAGGAATGGAACTTTAAATTTGTGAAATCTAGCCTTAGACATCCTAGAGCAAATGGGCAGGTAGAACAAGCCGTCCAGATAGCTAAAAATATTTTCAGGAAGTGTGAAGATCTTCAGTTAGCCTTATTAGAATATAGGAACACACCGCTATTAGGATCAGATAAATCCCCAGTATAACTCTTGAATAGTCGTAGACTTAAACTTCCAGTTTTACATGAAAAATATTTACCAGAACAGGTAGACCTAAAAAATGAAAAGAATAAATTAGATAATAGAAGAAAATTGTACAAGCACTACTATGATAGAAATACAGCTACAAAAGAAGACTTAAGTGTAAGGAATAATGTGGTTCTAAGAAAAGATGGGCAATGGAAACCTGCTGTGGTTAGACGATGTTTACAAGAGCCAAGATCATACGTTGTTGAGAAAGAAAATCGGACATTGGTAAGAAGAAATAGCTATCACTTGAGATCATCTAATAATATTCCTTATACATTATATTAACCTTGCAGATGATTTTGATCAAAATGACAGACCTTCCACATCAACGGCCGCTGATAGTGAAATACCGAATGAGTTTCCTATCAGAAGTAAAATATTAATTAAACCACGATCTAGATAAAATATAATGATTTCAGATGTTCTAGTTTTGCAATCAGTATTATTATTAGTTTTTATTTTAGAATGTTTTTATCCTAGTTCATTGTTGTAGGTTCTATGTTTTATTGGAAGGAAAAGATGTTATGAGACTGAATAGCTCATGAATGTAAAGTCCTGACAGGACTATGACATGGGACAGGCGGCACGAGGTCTCATTGCAGAAATAAAGGGTAAGTACTTTAGAATAGGTTATCATAATACCACAGAATAAATAACAATCCGAATGTCCACTCTCAGATGCCGCATTTGAAGTCTGTCAGCACGCCATCGATAAATTTTAAACGAAAACAGAGACTCGGATTGAGAAATTTGTGACAAGGTACGGCAGAACCATAATTTAAATTTTTAGAGATTAATAATTTAGTAAATTTGAAATAATTTAATCTTTTCTTCAACTAAAAGTACGACATAAAATATTGTATATTATGTCTATGGTTGCCGTAAATCAATTAAACCAAGCAGAGTGGGCATTTTGATTGTTATTTATTCTGTGATTATACTGTATTACTGAAAGTAATAATAAAGATGTACAACAGTCCGTATTAAACATTATTACAGTATTGATATCATTTTTTGTTGCAAGTTTTTTCGTTAATGACAAACTACTCTTTACTTAAAAAAAATATATTTAAGAGTAAACATTTTTGTTATAAAAAAATTATAAAAACAATTTTGATTGAATTTCTAAACGTACTGTAAAAAATGGGGAGGGATGAACTTAAAGGAGTGGACAATCCGACAATCCCCGAAATAAAGTCCCGGCCCGGCTACGTCACTGTCTTTAGATAAGTCTCATGTTATATTTGGCAATATTTAGGTACCGAATTTTATTTTTATGTTATACATCAGATACTAGAAATACGTCAATATTTTTCGACTTCTGTTGTCGAAAAACTTCTGTTTATGTTGCTAATAAAACTTACGTGTTTGTTTATAACACACGCATAATGCAATGTGATTTTTACAAAGGGGTAAAAATGTTAATATCTACAGTTATATCATTGACTTTATTACATGAACCTTAACGTACACAAACCATTTCACATTTTTTCTTTATGGCAAACAAAAAAGTGCTTCGTGCTGAGTGCTAATGGCATTTCATATGTTTTCATACAGGAGGCTTTTCATTGGTTGCTTGCACGTGGCCGAAAGTTTTTTACCACCCAGTAATTTGATACCTCATCTCGACTCGTCCTGCACTTGTCGCCGACTAATGAAGAGAGATAAACGTATAGTTTTGTTTTATTCATAACAGTTGGCATTAACTTTCTTTTTAATCATTTTTGACGCTTCTGTAGCGGTACATTATGAAGTGTCTAGTATTTTTATACGGGGTGGTTTGAAAATTATTTAATTAAATTTTATAATATAAGTAAACTTGGACAAATATGGAAAAAAAGTGAAAAATATGCACTAATTTAACCAAAAAATATATTTAATAATGGTATAGTAATTAATATTTATTTTAATAATTGAAAAACAATATAAATTTAAAAACTAACTACGTAATTGTAATGTAGGGGAGATCGGGGCTAGTTGACTAAAGGGGTTAGTTGGGGGACATTTTACAATATCGCTCTTATGGTCGCTTGTGTTTTGAGTCGGTGGGAACCAGAAATCTAGAATCATCCTTGGTAAGTAATTACTTTGGTTCTCAACATTTTCGTATTATTATCTATAAAATCGTTCGTCACAAATTTCACTGAATATTTTTAAGAAGTACCTAACATACATTGACTATGATTTGACGTGATTTATTCATATCTAAGTTAACGCAGGTCTATCATACGGCCCTCGGAATGACGGGGTCAAGCATGGAGCTTGTCGACTAAGTCATGCCGGGGTCTATTGATTTAGTAGACAAACCCCATCATGTACTCAAATTTCAAAATTTGTTGAGAGTGATATCGAGGTATTTGGAAACTATTAACAACTTTTATATTGCATATGTTTCTCCAAATGTAAGTCTATCCGAAGAGTTAATCGTCTTTATTTTGCAAGTGTGTAAATTTGCAAGCATCGACTATTTGGAACGTTGAAGAGACGGGTATCACAACAGAAAGCCAGATAAAATAGTGGCACAACGTGGCTTCAACCAAATAGGCAAACTTACGTTGGCAGAAAGAGGATCCTCACTGTTGCAGTTTCAGCAAGTAGTAATACTGTTCATCCGTTCTTCATTTTTCCGAGGGTAAACTACAGGAAGCACTTTATTACAGATGCACCTATCGGAAGCCTAGGCGATGCAAATCCATCAGGATGGATGAAATTTTCTATTCTACACAAGATTTCTTAAGAAGCGCCCTATACTTTTGCTGATCGACAACCTTGAATCTGATCTTTCTGTCGAGGCGGTAGATATTTTTGAGAAAAACAAGGTAACAGTTTTATCTTTTCCTCCGCACTGCTCGCATAAATTGCAGCCTCTAGATAGGTGTGTTTACGGACCCCTAAAAAATACTGCAATTCAGCTATGGATAACTGGATGGTGAACAATCCAGGTAAGGTATTTTTCATATATGACGTCCTGGCATTGTAAAATTGAGTCTGTCTTCAGCTGCTACGCCAACAAATATAATGAATGGGTTCAGTAAAGCAGAGATATATCCTCTGAATGAGGGTATTTTCACAGAGAGTGACTTCTTGCCATCATATGTGACAGACAGGTCTACACCAGCATATGAAGAAGGAAACGTTACCGAAAACAACAGAAAAAACATTTCAACAGTGGGGCAAGCTAAAACCATGGAGAATTCACCGAAAATTCTAGAACCTTTCCCAGATGTTAACGACAATTTGTCTGAAAACACAGTCGCATTGAGCAAAATAGAACCTGCAAGTTTGATATTACTTTCTCCTACAGAAATAAAGAAGTTTTCAAAACCAGGTTTTCGACAAAATTCGAGAAAATAACGGAAAAAGAGACAAATTGCTATTTTAACCGATACTTTGATAAAAGACACTCTCACGGAAGAATGCGTAAGAAAAGAAAGATTTACACAAAAGAAAAATATGCAACCAAAAGAAAGACATCAAAAACGCGAAAATGAGAGATGGTCGAAAATTTCTTTCCCAGGAATATGTCTGCAACTCATCATGACCCTAGATCCTCGGAGAGTGAAACTGAGTGCTTAGTATGTGAAGAACCCTATCAAAATAGTTCTAGAGGGGATGACTGGATGCACTGCACCTATTGCAGCAGATGGACCCACATCAAATGCACGAACAAAAGTAATATCACTTTTTTTATATGCATCAATTGTGATTCAGATGATGATTTGTGAGTTTCGTTTTTAATTGTTAGATTTTCTTAATGTCCATGGTCAATATTAGCTTGAAAAATTGAATCTTCATTTGTTTTTGGATTGTCTCACTATTATTACCCTTATGATATTACCAAGAAAATATTGATTAACCTAAAACCACACCCGGGGCTACTTGACTTATTGGCAAAGGAGTCAAAATTTACTTGAAACTTTTTTCTACTACGAACTCGAATATATTGAAAATGTATGTACAATACCTGCAGGAGTATAGAATCAGCTGACATACTTGAATTTAACAGTATGCAAAAAATAAATCATTAAAAATTAATTATTGAAAAAATAAGTCAACAAACCCCGAGTAATAGTTTTTTGAAGCAAACTAAAATTTTATTTAATCAATGAAAGTTGCTGCTGAAGGACGTTGTTTTTAAAAATTTGTTTAGCATCTATCAGAGATTGGGTAATTTCATCCGTTAAAGTGTCAATTATATTTTTTAAATCTATGAGACAGTCAAAATAGAAAAAAAAACGGCTTCCAACCATGTTCCCCATCGTGTTAGAACGGGTTCTGGTGGAAGTGGAATATTTGGAAGCATTTCTTTATAAAGTTGAATTTTTTTTCTAATTTCTTCAGCAACTCTGTTCATTCCATGTGCTAGGGAAGTAACGTGTATTAAGTTGGTAAAAATATTTTTAAATTTTGTCCTGGTGCAGCATCGGATAAAAAAGCAATAATAGAAAAAAAAATTTGATATTTCTTGTTGTACAAAATGCGATATTGTTGCACGTTTGGTTTTTTCTAATTGCTTGCGTGAAATTAAATAGTGTTTTGGTAAGATCTGATCGCTTAGAACACCAATCATTAAATGAGCAATATATTCTTCGTGACGACTGAGTGGTTTCGTCAACACACACGTAGAAGCAATTGTCACTAAAATTAATTTTTTTATTTATTACTGACGAGTACAACGAGTTGACATGGTTTCTCTTTAGAATCCTTTCGCTTGGAATATTCAATTTACAATATTTTTTTTTTTAAAAGAAGTTATCATTAAACATTTTAAAAGCGATATATTTGAAGAGATTAATGCATGGCACAAGTCTTCATTAAAAGTATCTTGTTCGTTTCCTTCCATCGAACTTGACCAAAAATACGTATTTATACTAATATTTTTTTTCCAGATATAGTTTTGTATCTTTTGGCTAAATGTGACGCAGTCATTGGACGTTGATCTATCTGAAATTTCTTTTTGCATGCAACCTGTAATAGATTTTTTAATATAAATAACTATAGTTAGAACCGATTTCTTTATAATCTTAAACTAAAGGAATCAATAGAAGAAATGCCATTCAAGTAACTGTGCGATTATTGAATGGCAGTCACTGATATTTCAGCAATAGTTAAAATATTTATTTTATAAAAATATATAAATAAATAGGTATGGTATTATACTAAAATTTAATTATATTATTCCCGTTTTATTAACGTTAAGTTATGCAATCATTAAATATTTTAAATAACATATCAAATATAGAAAAGTATTAAATATTTACTACTTTCAATTTTGCCGCAAACTGAACAATAAACTTTATCCATATCCATAGATAGGCTCTTTGTAAGGTTTAATCCAATTAGAGACACTAGTTATTTTCGCAATTTTAAAATCAAAATAGTTAACAAATTAAACAAGCTTGACTGATAATAATTCTATTCATACCCCATAATAAACTTTTGAAACACCCTTTTCTTAAGGGATTATAATCGGTTACCTGCTGCAACAATACCAAGAATATTAGGTATTGTCTATAGGTACTATCGGTAATATTGAAGACTGGAATATGGTTTAGGAAACTGGACAGTTTCCTAAACGTCATAAATTGTGTGTTTTGAGGTCAAAGTAAATCTTTTTGTGATGACGACATTTATCTTGAAAACATTTATAGGATAATATCAAAACGAGAATCCAAAATATCGTGTTTAATGGTGTCAAAAAGTGGAAGGCCAAATAAAGCACTTAGTAAAGATTTATTTACTATTACATAGTATATAAATAGTAGCATATGAATTACATTACTATTTATATATTAATGTTTCCATTTTACACTTCTTTATGTAAGATATCCATCGTTGTTTCTATTTTGTTTAAGTTTGTATATTCATTAATACCTTTAATGATTTTCCAAACTTTTGTTTGTGGTCCATATAAGTAGATCGTGTTCCATGATTTATGTATATCATCATTATCACTAATATATTAGCAGATGTGTTGTGGTTGATCATTCTGCTCGGATAGTCTGATAATGATATTTCTCCACCGGTCGAGGTCATCTGCTACATGTACTGCCTTAGTATACTGCTCATTGAGAAACTTTTTCGTGATGTCTGTATAGCTATGGAGATCTGCCGCGTTGGCGTTGACTCTGAGGCCTTCCTTGGACCACTAACCGCTCCATTTTGTGATCACTTCGATAGATATAACCAAAGAACTTTAAAATTCTAGAGTAAACAGTACTAGAGAGACGCTGATTGGGTTTTATTTTATCTAGAACCCCTATGGATATAATAAAGGTGAAATGTAATGACATGTATCTCAAATTTTACCTTTAATATTCACTCGCATTAACATTTTCTATTTGTTTTAAACGTTTTAACGTTTGGCATTCATTTCATCAGGTAGCTGTAGCTTTCTTCGTAGGGTTTGTTAGTTGTTGCCCTGGAAACGATCAGGCTCTTCTAACTCTATTGTCGCAAATTGGTCGCATTGTTCCTGTAGTAGCTCCTTTCTCAAGTTAACATGCCCCTTTTATAACTTCTGCACCCTACTGATGACGACTAAATAGTCAGAAATACGTATTTACATTTGCCTTCCATAAATATACCTATAAACGCAATAAAATAACGAGTTTCCCATAAGAATACCCATAAGAAATATCTTTGAGATGCCACAATTTCTTAAGACACCTTGTATATATTTAAAAAAAAATAACTGTAAAATCTTTCGAAAAAACAAACTACTAAAGTGACAAAATTATGATATATATATATATATATATATATATATATATATATATATATATACATATATATATATATATATAAATGTATATATATATATATATATATATATGTATATATATATATATATATATATATATATATATATATATATATATATCTGTATCTCGGAGGGATACAACACTATGTCCATTTTTTTTAATTTTGTTTTTTTTTTAATAATAATTAACTTTTATCACTTTATTTAAAGGAATAGAGCACTAGGTCCTAAACCGTTTGCTAATTGAGATAGTGACATTTATGGTGTGTTTACAGTTGTTTGTTACTAATAATAAGAATAATGCACCATAATTCTCGTGGGAGAAAGATTTTTGAACTACTGAAAAGTTCTGCGAACTCTTCTACTGCATTTACAGGTAAACTACCGTTTTTGCTCATTATTTTTAAATTATTCAAAAGCATAAACTCAAATGTAGTGATTTGATACTAACCTAACCTTAAAATAGCAATATTATTATATATTCTACAACTAATATTATAAGCCTAGTTTTATTTTAGAATCAAATAATACACACCAAGCAATGATGTTTTAAATGAAGAGCATATTATAAGAGATGCCTTGAGTTTTGATAAAGAAGATGAGTCATATATAGACAAAAGTTATGATGAACTACTCGTAGTGGAAATGAAATCGGATCTGCATTAAGCCTAGTTCGCACTATGCTAGTATTTTAGTCGAGTAGCGAGTAATTTAGTAACCAAAATACATACTACTGCCCAAAAATCGTTCGCACTTGTTCTAGTACAGTTCACAAGTGGGTTGGGTTTCGCAAGATGAATAGCCTATAACGCAATAAAGTAAATAAACTAATTAAGCTAATGGTAACGGCTGTTTAAGAAGAGATGGCTGAGGAAATTTGTGTGATTAATAAAAAGAAGCTATGGATACGAAATTGGATCGATAGAAGAGATAAACTAGGAGCTACCAATTGTCTTCTAAAAGCTATTAGCATTGGAAGATCACAAAGAATACTTTGATATTTTTAGAATGTCTGAAAGTTCTGTAAATTTTCTGGTAATGAAAAAACACTCTCAAATACAAATATAGCGGACCCTTTTAAGAAGTGAGATTCCTGCAATAACAAAATTACAAGCAGTTCTATACTTTCTTAATATTCCACAATCGTTTATGTTCTAAATATTTGTAAACGAATTTTAGTTGTTTCTCCGCACCAGCGAAACGAAATTTTTGCGGCAACTAATAAACTCAACTAATTTAACTGGTTCGGACTTGTTTAGCCGGTGAACCAGTGAGCACGGACGCGTGTTGGTAGGTGCTACTCGCCCGAAAAATATAGAATAAAATGGATCGACTCGACTAAATTACTTACTAATCTACTCGACTAAATTTTTGTTGTTCAGACAGGTTAAGTTACTAAATTACTCGCTACTCGACTAAAATACTAGCATAGTCCGAACTAGGCTTTACTGAAATATACAGATACCCTCATTCCTGGCAGTGAGATAGAAGAAAGCATACTATGGTCGGTACGGCCAGAATAAAAATGTAAGCATTATTATGTGTTTTTTTTGGATACACAATAAGTATCCTCAAGTAAAAATTATCACTCAGAAGTTTATTCAATCCTTGTATGAGCCTTGGTAGAATATCAGTTCGACTTTCAATAATATCTTCAGGATTTGTTGTTTCATTAAATGAAAATCAGTAACCAAAATGTTTATGGTAAAAATATTTCAATAAAATAGAGTTGCCCTATAACTATTGTAATATTTTTATTAATCTAATTTATTGTCTTTATTTATTATCAAAGGTTCTACACTTATAACACTTACAAGTTTATTTAATGTCTTTATTTGTACAATATAACTAATTTATTTCACACTAATAATTATATAATTTATCTACATTTATTACAATACGTGCGTTACATTTTAAAAACTCGACGCGATGTTCAAAACTAACTGTTCCTTTAAATAAAATGTCTGATATATATATAAACAACCGTTAGTTCTGGAATTACGGCGAAGAATCGATGACCTTCCATCGAAGGAATTTCATCAAAAGCAGGTTTTTTTATATCGTAGGGGGACCCATTGCTCTAGAGATATCAGCCGGCAGGTATATTTATGATCTAGAAAAGATGAATGGGTTAGAAATAATATGTTTACAGTTTTATGCGTCATAATATTTATCGTAACACTATACTAGCAAAGTACATACAAATACTCACAATCCAATGTTATTATTGTTTGATATTGTTATACTTTACTATTATAAACAACGTTTCTAATTAAAGAAAATACAGCTATACGGATTCGAAGTATCTAAGAAAAACAAACTACAACTTCTATGTATAGCTACCAAAGTAAATCTCTGATAAATATCTGTAAGAAAATTAATAAAAACAAAATTATATACAACAGAATGGAAATTCCTATTAACGAAACTCACATTACATTAGAAAATACAACCAAACAAAACAAATATTTTAATTATTATACCAATCACAAAACAACTGTTTCTATTTTCCTTTTTTACCTAGTTTATACATTTTAAAGACAGGTCCGTTATCGACTTATCACAAAAAGCAGTAATTTTAGACGTCCAACCTTCAAAATATTCTTTTAACCAAATACTTGCAATGAATCACATACTTGGATTTAATTAGTTGACAACAAAACATATAGAAAGCATTATAGACGATATCAGGAAGTAATTGGTTAAGTAAATAACCAATTTTCTGCTGTAAATTGACTCATTTAAATAAAATAGGTGGATCATTTAATGAATCATCACCACTCAGAAGTTACTCCTAAAGGATCACACTGTCCATGCGTTGATAGAGCGAAAGAGAAAAAAAAACTTAACAAAATTTCTGTTTTAACGCCCTAGGACTGGCAGCAGTTAGTCAGACAAACCTCATTGAAATATACCGTACATAATATGGAACTAGAAGATTTTAACAATTTTAGGTCTTTGTATAATGTCAAAACATCTCAAAATCCGCCTTTGATTAATAGAAAAGAGAATAGACGAGAGAGAGGAGAGATTAACAAACAAGTTCTTCTATCAAACTGTGTTTAACTGCAAGTAAAAGAAAACAGCATGGGAACTCTGTTTTTGAAAAGTAATTTTCATTATGAAAACCAGGAGATTGACATTGTTAAGTTTCGAAGGCGACATCTTACATTGTCAAAAGATTTGCAACTGGTATCACAAAGCCAATACCTATATCACAACAAAGTCAAATAGTATTGTAGTTGTTATTGCATACCCCAAACTAAGTCTTACACTACAATAACTTTATTAGAGGGCTACATCACTATGACCATTAAAACAGTTAAGAAACACAGAAACAAAATTTGTGTTTTAAATTATAACAAATGCATTATGTAAATAACAATAGATATAATGTTCTATTAAAATATTGTTTTAATATCTCAATAAATAGCTGCAGCAATAACACTTATGTATGTAAAGGTATATTTAAAAAATTTGTCACTTTAGTAGTTTGTGTTTTTTTCTGAAGATTTTACAGTTGTTTTATAGTTAAATTAAATTTATACACTAGACATACAGTCTGCCGTATATCGGATACTCTGATTTTAACTTACTTGTAGTACCATATGTGTTTTAGAAAGGTTCTTAGAAAATATGTCACTTAAAAAGAATATATTAAATATGGTGCGTTTGAACTGTCCTGTCAAAATCAACCTAACGATTTATGGAAACATATGAAAATAATAAAATTCTAAGGGTTGAATCTCTTGAACCATAAAAGCCATCCGTGGGAAACGCAGACAAATATAAAAAATAAATGAGATAAAAATAAATTAAGACAGGAGCAAAAACCATCTCAAATAAATATAAATAAGGAAAGAGCTTTTTATTTAGTAGCTGTCTTTAAGATGCGAGTGTAAATTAATACTATAAGTCATTTTCTTTAAAGAGGGGTGTTTTTTGCTTTATATAATTTGTGCACCTGTTTCGAGAAGTTAAATATGATCTGTTCTACAAGCAGGACGAAAACTTAATGATGTATAACTATGGAATGTTATTTTATTAAGGTGATAATTTTTTTTATAAATGTATACAATATTGATTCTTTTATTGTTTTTTTTTGCAAATAAATCATAAACGGTCAAATGAATCCCGTATTGGATGTTACGAGTTCCAGATGGGAACTCGTTCTATTAATTTTAAAATAGTTTATATTTCTAAGACACAAGGCATTTGTCGAATTAATGCATTGAAGAGAAAATATCAGATATTTTACAAAAATGATCCTTGTCAAGCTTGCAACTAGCTTATAATCAGCTCATAAACTTGTCTCATGAGCAACAAAGTTTCTGTATGGGAAGGTCATGTAGGTGAAACATGAAATATTTGTTCAACACTGAGGTTAGTCCAATCTATGATATTCCTCAGCCAAGATTTCTTCTTTCTTCCCAAGCCTTTTCTTCCCTCTATTCTTCCTTGTAAGATGACGTTCAGAAGATAGTATTTATGGTTTCGAAGTATGTGGCCTAGATACGATGTATTTCTTATTTTAATTGTATTCATAAGCTTTCTGCCATATTCAACTCATCTTAACACTTCTTCGTTTAAGACTTTTGCAGTCCAAGGAATTTTTAGAAAATGTCTATATAGCTACAGTTCGAATGCTTCTAATGTTTTTACGGATTGGGCTTTCAGAGTCTAAGCTTCTACCACATATACCAGTTGTGACCATACATAACATTCGACGAACCTTAATGTGATAACCATCCTCAATTTATTATTTGTAAACATTGACTTGTATTTTATAAATCCTTTTCGAGCTATTTCAATTCTGACCTTTATCTCATCATCTCGATCTAACTGGGAATTTATAATTGCTCCAAAGTATTTATACTTGTCGACCCTCTCTAACGGTTTACCTTCCAAAGTCAGATGTATGTTGTCAACAGGGCTTTTAGAGATCACCGTGTATTTGTTTTTTTTTTTATATTTATTGTTAGTCCCATCTTTTTGCTTTCTCTGTTAATGATTTCTATAAGAATTTGTAAATCTTCTATATTTTCTACCATGATTGCGGTATCGTCTGCAAATCTTATGTTATTAATGATGCTCACTCTAATCCTTACACCTTCAATTCTTTCCCATAGTGCCTCCTGAAATATTAGTTGGGAGTACACATTAAATAATTGTGGCGACAGCACACATCCCTGTCTGACTTAATGTCCTTGGATCTAGGACCCCGCTAGACCAGATATTATAAAAACAATTGAAAACGTTTTAATAAGGTAGAAGTCAGAATATATGGACAACTTATGGAACCTATAGATACAGACAATGAAATAAGACGGGATTCACTAATCCCCATGCTATTCATTCTAATCAAGGATAAAGTCATAAAAAGCGTTAATAAAAGAATTCACGTAAAAATCTTTTACAGGTTTGTGAAGGCTCTACCAGTTATATGAGGGATAGCTGATGACAAATCCTTGAAGACGTATAGTTGATTTTGCTCTATGTTTTTTTAACAATCATAAAAAGTGGAAAAATTCATTTTTTGCCTATAAAACGTTTTTTATTCATTTTAGAGAAAAATGTAGTTAATATTATATTTTTCACTTCACATATATAATATAAAAACTAAAATTAAGACGTTTTTACTTTTTATTTTAACTACAAAATATACTTGCATGTACCACTGGTGTTACCGGATGATTACGTTTATCGAGCAACATCCAACCCTCGGACCAGAGGTCCTCTTCCTGGATTATATTGCACTCCGGGCGTAATCATTTTACTTACACTATTAATGCATAAATAACTATTAAACCATTGTTTTTTAATTGATAATTAAGCGCGTATGGCAGGGAAGGCGTTCGTTTGTAAAATGAGAATTTAACACTTTGCATGTGGATGTTCGATCCTGAGACTTATACTCTGAACTGACTCTTATTTATTAATTGCATAGCTCACATGTATGCCACCAGGTATGTACACCAGGTAAAGGTACTTGCACCAGGAACGGATGGCGCACATGTATATCGCAGGGAGAATATTTAAAATATGTTCATGTTGCAAAATGTGTTCCAACACGCAAGCCTGGTTTTTCACCTTTCAGTGGTCTAATGACAGAACTCTTTTTTATTTCGGGAGCAATATATACTAGGTTTGTAAGAAACATCGCTCAGTTCAACTCTTCTATCTCACTATGACTTTCGAGCAAGATGTGTAATAGTTCTTTTTCACTAAAATTTTTCGATTTTGTGGACGATATTTTGATATTTTGATATGGCTCAAAATACTTATCGAAAAATGATAGAACAAGGTATCAACTTGAATATAGATCCTTTGTTAAATCACAAATAATATTTTTTACTTGTGTTTTTGAGCCTTGTAAATCGTAATTTTGCATTTATCTTAGTTTTAAATTATTTAGAACTCGAAAACGGTTACAGTTTGTTTAAAAAAAATTGTTTAAAAAAATTTGAACCACTTTTCGTCTGGGACCTGCGATCTCTTGAACTTTATTTTGGGGTATCTCACGAAAGTCTCATGGGAATGTTTTTCCGAACGAAACCGAGCTTCGTACACTTGAGTGCAAAATTATTTTTCGTCTCCTGTTTCAATCTTAAAAGTGTAAATTTAAAAATATTTAGCGTACAATCATTAACCTCATTATTGAGTTTTAAAAAAGTTTTATTTTTTGGTGAATGGGATGACGTATTACAAATAAATAATGCAACACGTAGGGAGGGGGTATAAATTTGACTCATTGAAATCGACACGCATCGACTTAAGGCGTTCGGTTAACATCGTACGCATCAATTTCCATATCAATCCACTAATACATCAGTCATTTAAGTTCGCAACTGCATTACAAATGGATACCACATTCGTCAAAGTAGCTCAAGCAGTAGCATTATTGAGAGAAGTCCTGAGCCAAAGGTCTGTGGCAAATCGACTAAATTTAAACCGACCTGCTGTGTCCCGAGTGTATCGTCGGTACCAAGATGCTGGTGATTCTAAGAGGCCGTCAATGAATATCGAATATGTGTGTATCGAAATCCCTGAGAAATCGACATTTGACTGGTGCTAATCTCAAAGAAGAGCTTAGAGAGGTCCGAGGTGTAGTTACCAGCATTTGGTACGTCAGAAGCAGATTAAGGGCAGCCAATCTGACACCAAAAAGGGCAGCTACCGATCCCTGCTAACTGCAGCCCAAAAAACAATTAGAATTTGCTCGTAAACATCTGGATTGGGACGACTATCAATGGAGTCAGATATTATTCTGTATATTAAATTGGCCTGCGTTGAATCCGGACATAAGAGAGAGCTGTGCTTAATGATGAATGGGAAACAATGCCCCAAGAATGTATTAGAAAAGTCATCCAAAAGTGTAATTAGGAATAGGGTTAGTAATATCAAATACTGAAAATAAAGAAATTCATTTTGTAATTGATGATTTCTCTATTCATAACGTCTTTCTTGTGTTAGTTCTAATGATGAACATTTAGGAAACTCTGTTCGTATTGCATGTTGTTTTTATAATGCGTCTTCCAAATAATGCAATAGCAGTTTTTGTAATTACAAACACGTACTTTAAATTACCTATGAAACGGTTATATACATGGCGCTCACCAGCAGATAACCGGAAAAAGTGGTAAGAAACCAAATCGATTATATAATGATTAAGGAGAGATATCGTAACACCATCAAATCAGTTAAAATATATCCAGGAGCAGATGCCACATTAGACCATAAACCACTAATCGCTAATGTCACGCTTAAGCTGAAACGTATTCGAAAACTCCAAAGAACTCCAAAATTAGATGTTAGAAAACTGAAAGAACCTGATACAAAAAACAAGCTCCAACCAAAAATATACGAAAACCTTGATAAATTAGATACTAACATCTACGAGATAAAGCAACAATGGGAAACATTAAAAAATGCCTCCTAGTTCTATGCAAAGAGCTATTAAAAGAACCGATAAGAAAGAGAGACAACTGGATGACCGACGAAATACTCGGCAGGATGGATCAAAGAAGACAATCCAAAAACAAGTCCCAATTACAAAATCATTACAACCACAACACAACTCTTTTAGATAAAAATGGAAATACTATAATAACGACTGACGTAAAGCTAAAACGATGAAAAGAATATATGGAAGAGCTCTTCGACGACGAAAGGGAAAACCTTCAAGACATATCTTTCGAGGACAGTGAAACAAGTATAGAAATTACAAAGGAAGAAATATTGTATGCACTAAAGAATACCACAAACAGAAAAAGCCCGGAGTCAGATCAACTGCCTATTGATATCCTCAAAATAATAGAAAATGAGTACTAGGATATCCTCTTAAAACACTTTAATGAAATTTATCAGTCGGCTGACATACCCAATGAATGGTTGACCTCAACATTTATTTGTCTCCTAAAAAAAGAAAAATGCTAGAGAATGCACCGATCACCGCACCATAAGCCTGATCTTACACACTTAAAATGTTTTTAAAAATCATCCATAAACGCATTTACCAAATACTTGATATGGATATTGAAGAAACTCAATTTTGATTCCGTAGAGGCGTAGGTACCCGTGAAGCAAGATATGTACGTCTGTTTTATAGATTACAACAAGGTTTTCTATAAAATCGGCCACAAAGAGGTAATGGACGTCCTCAAAGCAAAACAATTACAATACAATGACCTTCGAATTATAACAAATCTATATTATAAACAGCAGGCACACATACGCATTAATGAACACACATCAGAAGAGTTCGAAATTAAAAGAGGAGTGCGACAGGGGTGTGTGACCACTACTATTCAATGCATACTCTTAAGAAATTATGAAAAGAGCTCTTGAGGGAGAAACAGCAGAAATAAAAGTCAATGGAACACCAATTAATAACAGATATACGAACGATACTGTCATAATAGCAGACAACTTCCAAGATCTCCAAAAGCTAATGAACAAGATATTTGAGTATGGAGAAGAATATGGATTATCAATAAACATCAAGAAAACTAAATATATGACTATATCAAAAACCCAAAATAATGATGAAAGCCTGAAAATTTAATGGTAAAAATTTAGAACAAATTGAAAATTACAATTATCTTGGCACAATAATTAATCATACAAACGATTACTCCAAAGAAAAAGTTCGAATAGAGAAAGCACGAACAAACTTCAATAACATGAGAAAGGTACTTTGTGCAAGAGAACTGAAATTAGACTTAAAAGTTAAGCTGGCAAAATGTTATATTTTCTCGACTCTGTTTTACGGGATAAAAGCATGAAGAACTGTGGGTGTATAGAAGAATCCTGAAGATATCATGGACCGAGCATGAACAAAGTCATGAGAAGACTCAACAAAAAAATGGAAATATTGGAAGTCATTAAGACACGAAAGCTGCAATACCTAGGGCATGTTATGCGTAATGAAAGATACAACATACTTCAATTAATTATATAAGGGAAAATCCAGGGCAAGAGAAGCGTAGAAAGGAGAAGAATCTTATGGTTGCGAAACTTAAGGGGAATGGTACGGATGCAGATCAATCGAACTATTCAGAGCGGCAGCATCTAAGATCAGAATAGCCATGATGATTGCCAACATCCGTCGCGGAGATGGCACGTGAAGAAGAAGTTTTTGTAGGTTCAATAATAAAGGTATTGCTTTGCAAGTTTTAGAAAGTACAGTGGTAACGATTTGAATTCAGTTTCGCCAGGTAAGAAATCTTATGATTTCTCTTGTTAATAAAGTCATTGTTTGCACATTACATATTTTTATTTTCATACTTCTTATATTGGAAGAGGAGGTGTAATCTCAAATACTGCTTTTGAGTCGATTGTTTTGCACTTAAGTGTATATTTAAATTCAACTTGTTTGTAAAGGGTGATTCAGGGTGAAGGGTGAACAGTATTGTTTGACATTTCATGATGGAAAGACTTAGCCCGGTACAGCGTCTAGTAATTATTAAGTTGTATTTTGAAAATGGGAGTTCTGTGAGGAATGTGTTTCGTGCGTTTAGAGCAATTTATGGTCCACATAATCGGCCTACCAAACCTACAATTTGCTTTACGATTAGTAAGTTTGAAACCCAGTTTTCATTATTGGATAACACGCGACCAAATAGACCACATTCAGCACGTACCGAAGAAAATATAGCGGCGGTAACGGATAATGTACTCGAAAATAATGAAGAATCGATTCGTCGCCGTTCTCAACAGCTTGGCTTGTCATATGCAACAACTTGGTTTATTTTACGTAAGGATCTTGGTTTAAAAGCATCATCATCATCATCATTCAGTCCCATTTTCACATCCATTGTTGGATATAGGCCTCCTCCAAACGTCTCCAGTTCTCTCTATCTCTAGCTGCTGCAATCCAGTTTGTTTCTATTCTCCTTAGGTCGTCGTTCCATCGGGTGGGTGGTCTGCCTCGACTTCGCTTGTCGGCTCTTGGTCTCCACTCCAATAATCTCTTCGTCCATCTTCCGTCTTCCATTCTAGCAACATGTCCAGCCCACCTCCACTTTTGTTTATTGATTCGCAGTATAATATCGTCTACGCCAGTTCGTCGGCGTATCTCCTCATTTCTCACGCGATCTTTCAAGGTCAGGCCCAGCATTGATGTCTCCATTCGCCTTTGTGTTACCCTCAGTTTTTCGGCAGTAGCTTTCGTTAAAGTTAGGGTCTCTGCTCCGTAGGTCAAGACTGGCAAGACGCATTGGTTAAATGCCTTCCTTTTCAGGTGAATTGGGGTATTTGTTTTAAAAATGTCTCTCATCCTTCCATATGCCGCCCATCCCAACGCGATTCGTCTATTTAACTCGCAGGTTTGGTTGTCTCTGGTTATTCTAATTTCATGACCCAAGTATGTGTATTTATCGATTAATTCTACCTTGTTGCTATTGATCGCTGGGAACCATATTGGTCATCATTTTGGTTTTCTCGAAATTTATCTCCAGCCCAGTTTCTGGTAGTATGTCATTCAGTTCTTGGAGCATGTCTTTGATCTCTCCCAGATTATCTGACAGAAGCACGATATCGTCCGCAAAACGTAGATGGTTTAATCTTTCTCTATCGATGGATATTCCTTTCTGTTGCCATGTTTAAAAGCATACAAAATTCAATTAGTGCAAGAGCTAAAGCCGACCGACCTTCAGAGTCGTCACCGTTTTACTCGATGGGCTCCTGATAAGCTTTCAGAAGATCCACTGTTTTTGAGAAAAATTTTTGTTTTCAGATGAGGCCCAGTTTTGGCTTAATGGGTACGTTAATGGACAAAATGCCCATATTTGGGGTGACGAACAATCCAAAGAGGTTCAAGAGTTGCCATTACACCCTAAAAAACAACTGTTTGGTGTGGTTTATGGGCTGGTGGAATCGTTGATCCATATTTATTTAAAACAGAGGCCGGCCAGAATGTTACTGTGAATGGAAACCGTTATCGTGCCATGATAACGGACTATTTGGTACCTGAAATTGAAGCTCGTGATCTTGACAACATTTGGTTTTAACAAGATGTCGCCACTTGTCATACAACCCGTGAAAGCATGGCTTTACTGCGAGAACGATTCGGTAAATAAAATATTTCACGTTTGTTCACAGTGAATTGGCCGCCTAGATTCTGTGACATCTCACCTCTAGACTATTTCTTTTGGGGCTACCTAAAGTCCAAAGTCTACACGAATAAACCAAATACGATTGAGGCTTTGGAGGCCAATATTACTCGAGTCATTGGTGAAATACCAATCGAAATGCTGGAACGAGTCATCGAGAATTGGAACTTCAGAATGAATCAACTTAATCGTAGTCATGGCCAATATTTAAAAGAAATTATCTTTAAGAATTAATTGTAAAGAATGGTTCTTTTCTATGATAATAAATATTTTCAAATAAAATTTATTTTTTTTATTGTTTTTCTTGTTGAAAAAAGTACCTCTAAATGAATCACCCTTTATATTGTTAAATTCATAAAATAGGAAACTATAATGTAATCTAAATGTTCTCTAATTTTTAAAATCATAACACCTCCAATGTAATCGTTTATAAATACCAGATTCATAGTGATTTAAAAATAAAAAGTCTTTTTCTAAACGATAAATTTAATATCTCGATGTACCCCCGGACAGTACTTCTAAAAACAGTCGCGAGCCCAAAGAAAAAACAATGAAATTACTTCGCAGCTGCGTTTTCGAAATAATTCATGTAAATATGAGACGGCCTAATGTGTATAGTATAGTTTACATTTTTTCATTCTTCTAGACGTTTTTGTGCCTATTTTTTTCCTCCTTCAACGCCAACACGTGTTCGAAGCACGTTAAGATACAAAAAGACATGCATAAGAAAACCAAAAAGGTTTTATAATTACTCCATATTCTGATAACATTAAGCAGGAGAGCTGGCGACGTCTATTTTTACTTTATTTGCATTTAAAGTTTCTAGAGAAATGTTTAACGTAACCAACAGCATTGTAAACATTTTATATAATTATCTGAATAACTGAGATATTTTAATCTTGCTTCAACATTTGATGATATATTACTTTGATTACGTCACATAAAAATATAAAATAATATTTTTATTTCTTTTCTTAAGCCGTCTCTTCTATATCGGTCGTTTCGCAGCCAATTTGGTTATTGTACATCTTTCATTAACTACTTTTCTAACACTTTTCTACACAACCAACCTGCTTCGGTATGCTACGAAGGATTCACCAACACAAGCGTTAACCTTTTTTTGGCTTCCGAAGGACTTCCCATTAAGACTGAAGATCTACGAAAAATCCTTCTAGAATTCACCGATAACTATGGAATTGGTCCAAGTAAGGTGGAAGCTGATCGTGCTGCTTTTAGGTCCTTTCCCATTTCGAAAAGAATTATTCACCTGCAAAAATAAAGGGAAAGTCACCAAAATTACTATTTCGTTGTCTCTCCAAAACAAATTTTTTAAATAATACGACTTGTTCTGTGGGACAAGAAACCTCAAATTATGTTAGTGATGACAACTGATTATGTTTCTGATTAATATTCGTTCTATAAGATATAAAACAGATAAATTATTTTTGTTTCTAGAGGAATTAGGATTTCCCCGATAGTTGTGGTTACATAGCATTGGCTTGAAGTCAACGAGTTTTTTTTGTGGAAAAATATACCACAATTGCTAGGTATGATCGTCCCAGTTCAGCACATGGTGGCACCCTAATTCTATCTACAAATAATGATTTCTCTCAGGTAACAAAATATGACTTTCTATTGAATGAAGCCATTTTTGAGTTTTTATTAGTTTATAAAAAGAATCTTAATCTATAGACGCTTTGCATTTATATATCACCTGATTCTTCCACGGAACTATTTTTTCAGAACCTGCTAAATTTATTAGATGACCTGCCCAATAAAAGCAGAAACATTCTGTGCGGTGACTTAAATATTAATTACGCTGTTGCTTGTGCTACTCAACTATCCTGGTCAATATATACAAATCGTATGGTTTCACAATGCACGTTAATTTTCCTACAAGAATTACTATTTAGTTTTATTTAGGTCAAACATCAAGGCCATTAAATGTTAGAATAAGTGAACATCAATCCTATATTAAAAATAGAGAATTTGATAGATCTCAAATATGTAAACACGCATGGGATAATGAACATAGGGTTCAATGGAATGATTCAAATATAGTCCTAAAAGAAACGGATGGTAAAAAGAGAAAAATCAAAGAAGCGGCTCTAATTATGCTAAATGAGACCAATTGTGTCGCGAATTCCTCGGCAGAATGTAGTAGGATCTGGTTACCCATATTGAAAGAGGAAGTTATTAAAAGGAACATACCAATATTGGTAAGTCAGTAACATATAGAGAATGCATCATTTATGTTTTTTTTTAAATAACAAACATATAAAATCGGAATTTGATGTTTATTGAAGGTAAACTAAATGATCGATCAAATACTTACCATGTCGGGATAGTATTATGAGGTTTTTTTCCTGGTTTTTCCCTCATAATTTACTATGGAATCACTAACAGGAGAATTTTACTGTCATCATGGCATGTATTTGTCTTTTTAAAGACGAATTACATGTTATGATCTTTTCTGACGGATATTCTCAAGTTAAAGTTGATTTCATGTAATCGAATGAACTATCTTATAAGTAAAGTCGTCACAGGAACGCAACTCAACAATATTGGCAATATCATTTTTAAGTCATCTACTTTAAAATGTATAATGTATGTCTGAATTGCCAATATAGATGAGTCAGATAAAATTAAATTATTAGAAGAATTTATCACTAAGTAACAAAAAACAAAATTTGTTTAATTTACTAATGTTTGTATTTTGAGAACGATTTCCGAAGTGGAAATTGAAACGTCAATAAACGTATTTTAACCTTTAATTGTGGCTTATTCCCATTTAAATAGTAATTAAGAATTACTTAAACAACATCTATCATAATTGATTATATTGTCTCAGATTTCTCACTCCTTGATGTACGCTCTACAATAATTATTAATGCACGGCTATCTGATCATGAAACAATATATAAAGCTTAACACTCTCAACAAACCCTCCTCGAAAACCCGACATTTAGGTAAAATTTTTTCCGCTCAGAACTTTCGTAATTTCCAAAATTTATGCTTGATTTCTGGATGGCACTTTCCTTTTGTGGACGTAGACTATAATTTCAGTGGTTTTTAGATAGGTTTATCTGTATTTTCAATAAGGCATTTCCTTTAATTACAATTAAGTCAAAACATCACAAACCCTGGACTACCAAAGGTATCCGCATATCAGCCAAGAATAAATGTTCACTACTGTACATCAAGAAATTTACTACCAACGTCTTTGTTACTAAAAATATTACCAAGTACAGAGAAACCTATCTAAAACTTATCAAAACAGCTAAGAAAATATACTATCAAAATCTTCTGGGAAGCTCTAAAAATGTTGCAGAAGAAACTTGGTCCATAAAAACGTGCTTCGAAATAAAACTAACACAGATCAAACATTTTCTCTTCCAAACCCTGAAAATCTAAATAAATACTAGTTAATGTAAGTAAAAATATAACATATAACATAACTATCTTGCCACAACAAGATCGCATTTCTTATCTCCCCAATTCAAGAAAGGTCTCCTTGGAAGGATGAAAGAATAGTATCAAAAGCAAATCTTCCTCTAGTACTAATAAACTATCCATAAAAAGTTTCTTAAATCTCCCAAAAAATGTGTTGGAAGTCCTGGCCTTATTAATTAATGATTCCTTTGAAAAAGATATATTTCCAGAGTACCTGAAGACAGCTATTATTATTCCTCTTTATAAAGGTGGTGAAAAATAGAATTTTTGCAACTATAGACCTATTGTCTTACTACCGGTACTATCCAAAATTATTAAGAATTTTATAAAAGCCCGACTTATGTCCTTTCTCGTTGAAAACAACATTTTATCACAAAGTCATTTCGGCTTTTTATCTAATAAATGTACTAGTGATGCTATGTTTGATGTAATACATTCTACCGAGCACTGAACAATAATCTTTACACTGCCACTGTTTTTTGTGACTGCCAAAGCTTTTGATTGTGTAAATCACATTTTGATAAAAAATTTTTTCTACGGAATTCGAGGTATTTCTTTGAATTGATTCCAATCTTACTTGGAAAATAGGAAACAACTAGTTAGAGAAAATGATACTGACTCTAGTCACAAAATCCTTGTATGTGGAGTAACACAACGTTCAGTATTGAGTCCCCTACTTTTCCTTATATTTATAAATGACATCACTTTGAAAATCGATGGAAATTTTTTTCTTATTGCTGATAATACCAGTATCACCTGGAGGAACTCTCAGTAGCATTACTCTATAAAGTAGCTCTTCAACCCTTGATTTTTATAGACGGCAGCCTTAAATGGTCCCTTCATATCGATTTGTTAAGTAAGAAACTAGTCTCAGCCTGCTATGCAATAAGATCTGTTTCGAAGGAAATCAAGTTAGCATCTTCCAAAATAACATATTTTTCTTTGTTTGAGTCTCATATTCGATATGGCCTTCCATTTTGGGGTTCTCGTACAGCTGCCCAATCTGATGTTATTTTTAAATTACAAAAAAGAGCAATACACTATCTTTTTGACCTCAGTAGCTACTTCAAAACTCACGGGATTTTAACTCTTCCCTCTTTATATATTTTAGAAACTGTTTGTTTAATTCGTAAACACCTACATGTTTTTCCAGCAAGACCTAATCATGACTACTCCATCAGAAATTCAATCTTTAATGAGTATTTACAGATCACGTCCGTATAAATAAATCTTTACTTATTCGGCAAAAAATTATGCAATCAAAAGAATTAGAATTGGAAGAGACATACTAGAATATAGTTTCACAAGAGATATTATATATATATATATATATATATATATATATATATATATATATATATATATATATATATATATATATATATATATATATATGTTTACAAATATACATCGCGTACCAGTCGTGATTATAAACAAAAGTTAATTGTTAATCGATAAAATAATATATGAAAATGATACATTTTTATTATGAGTTCATTTGACTAAGGACTAAAGGCACCTCGTCCCAACACCAACCTATTTTATATTACAAAAAGCCTACCTCTTAAAATGGAACTCATCATATCCGTTGACATGATTACCAGCTAATTGACCAGTTCAGAGTATTATAATACACTATTTGATAAAATACTTTCAGTCCGATTCATGCAATAATTTTTGTAAAATATTAAATGGTTATTCTTTATAACATTATTTTGCAGAAACTAATAAATTTACAATGATTTTAATAAAATGTTATTGCAAAAATAGGGTTTGTTGACAATATAAACATTTAACATAACTTTGCTCCTATTATATATGGAAACATGATTTCTTCTAATATGAAAAGCTGGCATTTTTACACGAAATAAAGCAGGGCATTCACGATCCGATTTGAAGAGTCCCACTTAGTAGGATTACTAGTTGGATAGTCGGCTCCACTCACGCTCCGACTTGCTATCAAAGTAGCGCTCCAACTTCAGTCCTAGTCTGTTTTCACGGAAGTGTACATCACTTGGGCAAAAAATATATCTAGTAAAGTCTACGCAAAATATAATTAGGACGAGGAAAGTGACCGCAGCATTCTGCTTGTTAGCCTCACCATTTGAAAAGAAGGAACAAAATGTTGGATGAAAAAATTATTCGTTGATCGTGTGAAATATTGTGACACGAACTTACTTAATGTCAATGATGAGGATGATTACAGAAACTACCGAAGAACCCTATGTTGGCAGTGTTTTCATACTTCAATATCACATTCAGCAGGTGTTGTTGGGCTGATTTCGGCGCATTTCGGTTCGCGTATAGAGCACTTACTAGTATCTAACAAACAGAGGCTATTTCTGTAAATACCAATAAATTCAGAAAATTCTTCACTGTTTATTACGGAAGGCGAGCAGTAGTTACTTAACGTCAAACGTTGACTGAAGAAAGTTTTGATCCGACTTCCAACCACTCCATTCACGCTCCCACTTCGTCGCCAGTCGGAAGTCGGACCTTTGAATCGTCCCTACAACTAAATGTTCCGACTATAGACTGTTACAACTAGATTTCCAACAACCTAGCCAGCACACTCACGGTCCAATATCGGAGATTGGACCACAAGTCGGACTAAATTCGGAACATGAATGCCCAGCTTAAAGAAAAAGTTGGTTTAGGTTAATATGGGGCAAAGTTAGCTATTTTTTTTTTGATAAAAAAATTATATTTCATTTGTTTATAATAATTAACAATTCTAACAAACGCTATTTTAAAAACAAAAAACTGATTTTTTTGCATACATAGATACAGTCCAATTATACAATTTCTTTATTTATAAATAAATTAATTTGTTTAAACGTTTAATTTTTTTTTGTGCAAAATATCAGTACTTTTTCTATGATTCTTGTTTATGCATGCATGTAACGATAAGACTACCAAAGAGAATTGAAATACTATTATAAAATTAATACCTCAATCAACCATGGGAGCTTATCGTTTATGCTTTTCCTAGCTCAGTATCTCAAGTGTGAATTCGTCTTGTCTTGAACTATGAATTAAACCATGAACCCTTAGCTGATAGCAAATAAAATAATTACTTAACTAATCATATTTATTAAAAACAGGAAACAATCAACCCTCCTAATGCTTAACAATGAATAAATTCGAATGATACTGATGGCATCATGGCATCGATGGGCCGCTTGTGTGGCCTCCCAATTAGACGTTAGGTCCTCCGGAGAACTGCAGTTATACCATGTGAGTGTAGCCTCCCAATTAAGTGGTTAGGTCCTCCAATGATCAATAAATTTTCATAATACGGTCAATAAACCGTGAATATGGTTAATTAATTCTTGAATATGGTCAATAAAATCATCAATAAACTAAAATATAAGGAACAACTTGTATTATATACACATCATAAAGGATTTAATTTCCTTGTCATTTTACAAAATTACAATTAAACAAGTAGCGGATGGCAAGGATAAAATGAAATACAATTATTATTACTTATGTCGTCGTAACTGAAGTAGACCTCTAAAATTGTCTACTTCATTGTATGCTCTGCACTAGAATATTCGTGTATAGTATACGATATATCCTAGTAGGCACTTATCCGATGTAGAGTCGGACGTAGATTTAATTATTACCAAGTCTTGATAAAGACTTGGCATACATTTCTTACATGAACAACTAATGTGTATGGTTGTAGAAATAAAACTCAAATTTGTATAAAATACAAAGACAACCTCAAGGTCTTAGGTTAAGAAGTCGGGGCAGAGCCCCGTTGATCGGCTCCCTAGAGTTTAGGGCTCTAGGAGAGACCGAGGTAAATTGTGAACTGTCTTTGGCACACACACACACACACAAATGAGTTCATCCCAACCCCTAGGAACATGAGTGTACCATTGCTAGTCAGTGGGACCCCTATGTCCTTCCTCCACCCCTCCTCTACATCTGACATACGCAGAGGAGGCTATGAACTGTTACGGCGGGCGATTTTGAGAAAAGAAAACACCCTCCGTTTTTCTTGACTTGTGGTTAGGCCACCTGACTGTAGGGGTAGCTTCGTGTAGCTTTTCTCCCTATTTACTTTACTGAGTTTAACTTTTGCATGACTTTGGGCCTGTGTCTCGGAAAAAAAAATGTGAGTCCGATCAGGGGGTCGGCAGGAGGCTGATATCCCCCTGTTAGGAAGTTGTGTGCTCGATTAAACAGTCGCCAATTTGGCAAAAACTAGTTTTGGTCGCCTTGCCGGCTGAGTGATCGATGGGTCTGGGCATCAAGCCCGTGCTTGTCGCACACGGCCTCAATGCTCAGATTTCGCATTTGCCTAGGGCAATTGGTCCTGAAGGGCTGTTTCCTGAAGGGTTTTGCCTGAAGGGCATGCCTGAGGGGCTTTTGCCTGATGGGCTTTAATGACGTGTGGATCTGTGTCCAGCTATTTTTTCTTTAAATCTTTAAAGTTAACAGTTTGTTTGTTAGTGAGGATTTTGGGTGAAAATAATAGGGGTAGGGTTTAAGGGTGGGTGGGATGTGCATTCCCAAGTGTATAATGCTCTCATACATCCCGTGTATATGTTTTTTGGGCACAACACTTAGCTTGAACCTGGGGGCCGGATGTTACTGCATCTCCCTCTGTGGTGGACTCCATCTGCGGTCGGTGTACCATTTCCCTCGGCGGGTTCGTCTTCTTCTCTGCAATCAGGTTTTCCATGGCTACGTCCAGCCGGCAGTAGCTTGCTCCCTATGTGGCGTTCAGTTACCAGGTAAGCACTGCGTGCTACTCCGGGGGACTTTTCGGTAGCTTCCGGGGCTTCAAGCGTCGAAGAAGGCTGGCTCGTAGAGACATCTAGCACACGTAAGGCGTCAGGACTGCTACAGAGCTCGATGGCGGGGTGTTAGAGTATAGCTTTCTAACATTCCGTTGCTCTCCCCAGTGTTCTCTTGACTTCAACCAATGTTGAAGTCAATTGTGTGTTTCCATGTGTGCATCGAGCTGGGTCGTGCTTCGGAAATAAATCCATGATTGGGCGCCATATGTCGTCTTAACCGAGAAGGCATCACGTGACTAAAAACGACCTCACTTCGGCCATATTGTTAAGATTGTTTTGACACTTTTGACAGATCGTATATGTATGTTTACGTTTGTTGTTTTTCGAATATTTTTAGTTTTATAATACTTTTATAGAAACTGTAATAATATATTGTGATAGTGCATAATAATGGTCTCTATTAACAATGTTAATAAAAAATCTTCAGGAATAACGTTCTACAGGTTAGTATACAAATATGTAAACAAAGTAATGGCCCGTACTTCAGAGAATAAATTAATAGTATTTGACTATTAATTTATCTTTATGTATAATATATTGTGTTTTTACTGTTTACCGCGGGATAAATAAATCATAGTTTATTAAAAATGTATTGCACTTTTTTAGATTATAATTAAATCTTCTGAATAACTAGTCATATTTTTATAGTAGTTTTAATATTATTGAGTCCGGCCATGATCCCACCGCCATATTGGTATCATCGTTAGCCACGCCTACCTACGCCGTTTTTAATACACACATTAATATGCTCATAGCTTCTCCATAGATTCTAACTCAATGATATCCAACTATGTCAGAAAAGCTGATTGACGAAAAATAAGTGGGAGATTGAAATGAAGTTAGCATCTATGACATCTGATAGGATGTATACCTATGATGTAACTAGCTTAGTTACAGCTTAGAATATTTAGTCTACCGAACAGAAAGAGAGAAGGCAAATATTTATTCTACCGGAAAGAAAGAGAAAGAAAAGAAAGACAGTAGGTGCCAACTACTTGTCGAAGAAAAAATAGTAAAAACGAATCTGAAGGCAGGAATTAATAAATTAATAAAAAAATTAAAATAAAATAACTATTTAAATATAAATTAATAAAGATGTGACGTTTATAACGTTATATGCGTAGTAGTTTAAATAACCATTATTTAACAAAATATTTTCATTAACCATATTATTTTTAATTACCATTCTTTCCCAAAAACTTTTTTTATTAAATTGTCACGAAACTATGCAATATGCCCATTCATATTATTCAAACACATGTTTGAAAAGCTATATTTTATCTAGAAATTAACTAAATGATAATTGTTTATTAAAATATTTAGTTAAATATTGATTATTTAAATTAATTACTACTATTTAAATGTTTAAACAAATTTATTTATTTATAACTTTATAAACATATAACTTTATGTACATTCTGTTCATAAAGTGTGAAAAGGGTCTATTATATCATGACTTAATTAATTTAAGTTAAAGCTCTGACAGGTCGATTTTTATTTTTTTACCTTTCTGGAAAAAAAATAACTATAACCCCTACTACCTTAGCAGATGTGACGTCATCGATATTTTTTTTAAATAGAAAGGGCATATTTTTAACTCATCACATTCAAACTCCAGTATACAGAATGTAAAGGAAACCAGTGGCCATATTTCTTAAAATTTAATTCAAAATTTATTTTACAAAGAAAATTATTAAAGAAGTCATTTCCTATTAAAGACAAACAAATAACATAATTACAACAAATGCTCCAATGGAGTGGCTTAATGTTGTACGATACAAAAGGTAGATTGTTTATCTATTAAAGATAACTAATTCCATTCAAATGATAATTGATAATGGCTTTGTCATGGGCTGTAGATCAACAATACAATAAAATAAAGTGGTAACGACTGTACGGTATTAAGTAGGCTGTGAAGGGATGTCAAATTCCCTAGCAAACAGACAGTACCATTGGATATGTCAATAGTTATTAGAAGTCTGCACTATTACCTTTTTGAGAAGATACGATGGTGCTGTCAGAAAAACAGCGAATAGAAGTTTTGATCATATCACGGCGATCGTAAATATGGCGGAAGTAAGTATATGCGATATCTTTAATGAAACATTCCTGATCGAGTACCAATAAGTAAAGCGACGATAAGCAAATATTGCATAAATTTAATGATATTGGCAATATTAGAGATAAGCTCAAGAGTGGCAGATCCACTGTTTCCGACGACAATCAATTAAATGTATTACTTGAAATTGAAGAAACTCCTCATTCTTCAATTACAACTTTAACTAACAATGAGATATGTCTTAGTGCTGTTTATAAAATTCTAAAAAAGACCAAATTACATCCATATAAAATTAAACTTATACATGAACTCAATGAAGACAACTTTTATAGAGGCATGGAGTTTTTGGGGGTGAATATAATATCTTGTTTTCCGACGATGCCACTTTTTATTTAAATGGTACCGTTAATAGGCAAAATTGTCATTATTGGGCAACAGAAAATCCCAAATGGACAATGGAAGTTTATACGCAATATCCCCAAAAAGTAAATGTATGGGCTGGGATTGTTAGGACTACCAATGTAGGACCGTATTTTTTGACATTACTGTGACGGGTGAAAGGTACATTTCCGCAACATTTCCAGATATCAATAATTCTGGTCAAATAGATCCGACCGTTTGGTGTCATCGGACTGGAGCATGTCCACATTAGTTAGAAATTTTCTAAAAGCAGCTCTTCCCAATCACTGGATTGGACAATGCGGCCACGTTGAATGGCCTGCTAGGTCGCCAGATTTGAATGCCATGGACTTTTCTATTTGGAGTAATTTGAAAAGTAAGGTATATGTAAACCGACCTACCAATTTGGTAGACCTCAAACAAAGAATCAGTACTGAAATGCAACAAATTACATCAGTGATGGTATCAAACATAACCTAAGAATTCATTAAACGTCTTGGATACTGTCAATTAAACCAGGAGCTCAATTCGAACATTTGTTGTAATTATGTTGTTTGTTTGTCTTTAATATAAAGTGACTTCTTTAATAATTTTCTTTGGAAAATTTTGCAGTAAATTTTAAGAAAAACGAGCACTCGATTCCTTTACACCCCGTATACTGAAGTTTGAATGTGATGAGTTTGGTACGGTTCTACTCAGAAAAATATGGGCTTTTAATTTTTTAGATAAAATATGCCCTTTCTATTAAAAAAAAAACATTATCGATGACGTCACATCTGCTAAGGTAGTGGGGTAAAAGTTTTTTTTTCCAAAAAGGTTAAAAATAAAAATAAAAATTGACCTGTCAGTGCTTTAACTCTAAAAATAATTGAGTCATGAAATAATAGACTGTTTCCACATTTTATAAATGCACTGTATAGCATATTTGGACTATACATAAAAAGCTATCACAAATTAAAAAAGAATCATTCAAATCGGTCAATTTTATTAGTTCCAAAGATATTGCATAAAGATTTTCTAAAATGAATTTGAAGAACAGATACAAATTTTTGTGAGCACTGATTTGAGGGTTTCCCTTCAATAACCTCGAATATTTTTCATTTTAGCTTCACTTTTAAAGCTTTGCCAGGGCTTTCCTTACGAAGCTATCGTTTTCAGACTTTTTGACAAAAAGTTAAAAGTTGGCCTCATCGTAACGAAACTTACTGTGAGTATTCTCACTCTAAACACCATTTGAAAATTAGATTAAAACCCCTGTATATATTAATAATACTATTTACATACAACTCTCTTGTTTTTGTTAAACATATTATGTTATAAACTTGAAAGACAAGTCTTTTGAACTCTTCAGGGCAAAAAATATATCTGATATAACTCTTGGTAGTAAAGTTGTGGTATTGTGTTACGTTCGTTAATGCCTTTTTTCTCTAAATTGCCGAGTGTTAACCCCGTTCAAGTCGAACATACAAAAACATTCAATTGCCACATGTGACGGGTGAAATTAAGACTAAAACGACTAAACGGGTAAAAGTAGCTCTACTAGTGGAACATTTAAGATCAAATTATCACCATTTGTCGGATTCTTGTTGATGTTTTCACAGTCAGGAACGTAACAAGTTGGAAGTCGTCGTGGGGATGAAAAAACAATTAATTCGAAATTAGTTTTAAATCCATTTAAGTCTGCATTTTTACTTTTAATTTGTAATTTTATGGCATTTTAATTAACTTTAATATTTACCGTTAGGATTTGTAAACTGAAAAGTTTTTTTTTCTACAGCAAATCTTCTCAAATATCGGTCTAAAATTTTGGCCCTTTAGAGTGTTAAAAACAATTATTATCCATAATGTATATATATATATATATATATATATATATATATATATATATATATATATATATAGTTTTATGAGTTTTTTGAAAAAAAATTACAAATATATTCGCTTAATATTTTATAGGAAATTTAACAAGACAATTTCAATTTAACAGAATTGTACACTACTTTACAGTTCAACAGGTATTCGTTGAAATTATTCAGAGAAGTCTTGATCTATGATCAGAAGATTCAACAAATGTATAAATCAATGGCAAGATCAATAGAGGGTACTAATGTTATATCAGAAGATTTTACAGAGTGGTGGCGGTAAAAAAGGCGGATTGTTAATGTTAACAAAACCACAAGCATGTAATTCTACTATAGTTAGATCAAAATCAAGTTACCAGTTTTCTATAAAAGTAAATTCTGGTTCATTCTACAACTTCCACTAAACTTTTGGGTTTGTATCTTGTTAGTAACTTGAGCTGGGAATATCAAATTAATCATGTTTACAAAAGAATAAATAGTAGTTATTACACAATATTGCAATTAAAAAGTTTTCTTAAAATGGAACAGTTATTGTGAATGTTTATTATGCAATTGTTTATTCTCACTTGGCCTTCAATATAAATCTCTGCTACAAGAGTATTTATCTCTCGGAAAAGAATAATTCGGTTAATTTTTAATTTACCATACAGGCATTCATACCAGGCAATATTTTAAAAAATACAACATTTTATCAGTATATAATTGTATATTCAGATCGAGAGTACTTCAGCCCGTATTTCAGTACGGCCATCGGAACTTATACCAAACCAAACCAAACCAGAACTGAGCCTGCTCGATAGGGTATTCTGTCGGCAATAATATATCGAGCAAATCATTCTCATTGTTTGCTCCAGACTCTTTAGCGACTGCCTGGTGACCTCAAGCAAAACCTGGACTAATCCGAGGACAAAACATTACTCCAATCTGTGTAATTTGAAATTTCGCCTTTCCTTGCAAAGCAAGTCGAGCACTGCGGAATTCCATGGATAGCTGTGGACATAGAGCTGGTCTTCTGGATAATAAATTCGCTTCATAAAGTCATTGACGACCACCTACTTAAAGGAATTAAAAATTGATCATCTCGTGCAGATGTTGCTCCCCTAAGGTTTGATCCTGACTTTCTAGTGTAGTTGCCGTTTTGATTGAACCGTTCAATGGCTCTTTAAACAGTACAACCACTTACACCTAACACCTGGGTGGTATATTATTAACTACGACCATCTTGCACTAAAGCCACGGCTCTTGCACCATCCTTTGGTGTTAATGTCATATTAATACAATTCTAAACTCAAAACGGTTTAATATCAAACTGGTCTGGTTGTTAAAATCAGTACGATAACAAATTAATTTCTTGCCGCTGATCGAACTTAAATTTTTGAGAAAAACATAAATTCCTATTGTTTATAATAAACTAATAAATTTGCCCGTCGCATACGACGGGGGGATCCAATCAATTGTCATCTACAGTCAGTCATTATATTTTTAAAATAATAAACTTTTTGTATATAATCCATGTAAATATAAAGTATGATTTGGTGCACTTCTGACCTGACATCACGTTTTTTACTATACTCTGTATATATATATATATATATATATATATATATATATATGTACATTATATGAACTATCCGTCTCACATCGTTTGAGTTGATGTGTCATATGCTAGGATTAGGATAATTTATTATTTTGTAATGAGTTAGAGGCCCTCTTCAGGTCATTAAAGCAAATTTACCTTATGCTTTATATATAAAGCAAAGATGTCTATTATCATCCATAGTGTCATGTAATATATCGTATGTCGCTATACGTTCATTAATAATGAAGACGATGTGTAGTGCCCTTTTGGTAGCATGTTAGGGTTCGATCAGTTGTTTATTTTGTATTCAGCCTGAGGACTTCTGTAAGTCAATAAATCAAAATTTGTCTTATGGTAAATCTATTTTTATCCATAGTGGCCTATGATATCTCGTATGTTAGTATACGTTCATTAATAGTCAGAAAAGATACTGTGTATCTTTACTTTATTTTAAAAGGTTTACTTAGTTAAAGGTTACTTATTTTAAAACGTTCAGACAGTTCCCCCTGAATTCGTACTCTACATTCAACTTTTTCAAGAGTTAGTTTTGTTAAATTTACCAGCTGATTTGGTATTCCTAGCTCTTTCATTGTTTTGAATATTTCTCTTCTATTCACAGCGTCGTAAGCTGCTTGTAGTCTTTAAATATGTGATAAGTATCAATGCCATATTCCAGTGTTTTTTCCAAAATTTGTTTCAGGGTTGCAATCTGATGAATTGTCGATTTACCACCTCTGAAACCAGCCTGGTATTTTCCTACTATCCGTTTTGCATATGGTATCATACGGTGACATAGTACTGTGGAAAATATTTTATACGCTGCATTTAGAAGCGTAATTCCTCTGTGGTTAGAGCATTCAAAGATATCTCATTTTTTGTGTATGATGCAAAATATTCCAATATTCCAATCATTGGGAGGGATTTCTGTGTCCATATTTCTTTTATAAGCTGCTGTAATGCCATTGTGGTATCATGGCCACCTTCTATATATAGTTCAGCTGAGAGATTATATATTTCGGGTGATTTATCTCTGGCTAGCTTTTTAACTGCATCTTTAACTTCAAGAATCGTTGGTGGTTCCTCTTCCCTCTCGTCTGTTCCCCTTACCTTTTCGTCTTTCAGGTTTTCTTCTTCTTCCTCTATATTAAGTGCCTGGTTAAAGTATTCTACCCATCTACATATTCAATACTTCTTTCCTTGTTGTTACTAGGTCGCCATTCTGACTTCTGCATTGTCTTGTGGTTGCCTTGGATTCTTTTTTGTTGATGTTAACTTTCTTATAAAATGCTCTGAAATCTTTCTCTTTGTTGAGGTTTTCTATATATTTAAATTCCTTATTTAGGTGGTTTCGTTTTTTCTTTTGTGTATCCTCTTTTCTTCTCTTCTCTTTGTCTGGTAATTCTCTACAGTTCTTCTAGTTCGTCGGGTAAGCATCTTTCTGCAGCCTTCATTTTTTTCTTTCTTTTGTTGCATTCTTGCATTCATCTTCAGAATGCATCTTAGCATCTTCCTATAGGATTTTACATGGTAAATGAAGCAGAAACGGTATAGCAGCGTTTTTACAGGTATAGTTTTTACTTAATTTTATTTAATTTTACTTAATTTTATTTAATTTTACTTAATTTTATTTAATTTTACTTAATTTTATTTATTAGTTAGTTAATTCTACATAATTCTGTTTAACTTGATTTAATTGTATTTAATTCTATTAACCTTTATTTAATTTTATTTAATCTTATTTAGTTTTAATTTTATTTTATTTTGGTAAAGCGTTGACGTTTCTTAAACGTCATTTTATTTTTATAGTAAGTGTATTTATATCTTACCCTTCTTGTTCTTTACGTGCCATCTGCGCGACGGAGGTTGGCAATCATCTTGGCTATTTTGATCTTAGATGCTGCCGCTCTGAATAGTTCGATTTATGTGCATCCGTCCTATGTACCTACCATTCCCTCAAGTTACGCAACCATGAGATTCTTCTCCTTGCTACACTTCTCTTGCCCTGGATTTTCCCTTGTGTAATTAATTGAAATATGTTGTATCTTTCATTACGCATAACATGCCCCAGGTATTGCAGCTTTCGTGTCTTGATGGATTCCAATATTTCCATTCTTTTGTTAACTCTTCTCATGACTTCGTTGTTTGTTACATGCTCGGTCCATGATATCTTTAGGATTCTTCTATACACCCACAGTTTAAATGCTTCCAACTTTTTAGTAGTCGATGCATTAAGTGTCTATGCTTCTATCCCGTAAAGCAGAGTCGAGAAAATATAACACCTTGCCAGCCTAACTCTCAAGTCTAATTTCAGTTCTCTTTCACAAACTAACTTTCTCATTTTATTGAAGTTTGTTTGTGCTTTATCTATTCGAAAATTCGAACTTTGATTTCTTTGGAGTAATCGGTTGTGTGATTAATTATTGTGCCAAAGTAATTGTAATTTTCAACTTGTTCTAAAGTTTTACCGTTAATTGCCAGGCTTTCATCATTATTTTGGGTTTTTGATATCCTCATAAATTTAGTTAGATATGATAATATGAAGATATCCTCCTGAGTTTAATTTATGAGATGATATCCTCATAAGTTTAGTTTATTGATAATCCATATTCTTCTCCATACTCAACTATCTCGTTCATTAGCTTTTGGAGGTCTTGGAGGTGATAGTATCGTCCGCATATCTAATGTTGTTAATTGGTGTTCCATTGACCTTTATTCCTGCTGTTTCTCCCTCAAGAGCTCTTTTCGCAATTTCTTCAGAGTATGGATTGAATAGTAGTGGTGACAATACACACCCCTGTCGTACTCCTCTTTTAATTTCGAACTCTTCTGATGTGTGTTCACGTGACGTGTGAGCACGTCCATTAGCCCTTCGTGGCGGACTTTATCGAAAGCCTTGTTGTAATCTATGAAACAGACGTACATATCTTATTTCACAAGTTCACATCCAAGCATCTCTGGATTAGTACGTTGAATGCAAAGAGCGCTTCACGGGTACCTACGCCTATACGGAATCCAAATTGGGTTTCTTCAATATCCATGTCAAGTATTTGGTAAATGCGTTTATGGATGATCTTTAAAAACATTTTAAGTGTGTGAGACATCAGGCTTATGGTGCGGTAGTCGGTGCAGTCTCTAGAATTTTTCTTTTTTGGGAGACAAATAAATGTTGAGGTTAACCATTCAATGGGTATGACTGATAAATTTCATTAAAGAACTTTAATATATATTATACGTCATTGATTTTACCTTACAATTACAGGAACCTATATTTTTAGCAATTTTCAAAAACATTAATTACTTTGAAGTAGTAAATAAAATTTCTGATTAACAATATTTTAATTATCAATTTGTAGAATGAATTATCAGTAAATCGTTTCAAGAATAAAATATGATTGAAATGTCATATGTTGGTAGTTTAGATTTCTTTCCTAGGTGGTGTCGGTCTTACTGGACAAACGGTGTGACCATATATATATATATATATATATATATATATATATATATATATATATATATATATATATATATATATATATATATATATATATATATATATATATATATATATATATATATATATGGTTAATATCCCGGTTAAGATTGCTATCAATAATGCTAAGACTGCCAGCAACTTGTTTTCTAAAATTAAAACACCTCTTTCCTTTTTGGAACAAGTGAATGTAGTCTATTACATACCCTGTTCTGAATGTGATGCATGTTATATTGGTCAGACTTAAAGATTGGTTCCCTTAAAGGACGCCTTACTTCACATCGTAGTTACATTAAACTTTCTAAACATACCTGTGCCCTTGCACAACATGCAATCAACACCAAACATACTGTGAATTTTGATGATGTTAGAATTCTCTGTAGAGAACGTAACCTTAATAAGACACAGTTTATGGAGATGTGTCATATTTTGAAACAACCTAATGCATTAAATAAGAGAACTGATATCAGCAACTTAAGCCAAATTTACCATGCACTAATACTACAAAATTTATTCTTCCGTATTCTAATTTTAATTATTGGTTTCTTCTTCAGTTTCTTTTATTATATCATAACCTTTATGTTGATATCTACAAAACTTTTCCTTCAATCTCACCAGCTGATTGTCAGTTCTGAGATTCGAGCTTTCAAATACTTCATTTTGCATGATATGGTCATAACAGTCAAGAACCCTAGCCGTGCCGTTGTTAATATAACATTTTAAAATTGACAATTACATTTTTTGATAGATTTTATAATGAATCAATGTTGTCAAAAGTTAAATTAAAAAAATTAATATAAAATTACGTAAATTGGGAATCTTCCGGTGTTCTGTGTTTCTGTATTTTTTTTGCTGATGTATTTATTAGATTAATTTTTGATGTTTGCCTTTTTGATGTTTCTTCACATAAATGCCATTTTAACGCTACAGATCTTTTAAAGGTAAGATCATTTACTTAACTGTTTCTCATATTAGATGTATAGCTAATAACACTCTTTTAGATGAACTGATGATGCTCATTAAACAGTGGGCGAAACGTTTTCATTAAATAGATAAAGTAGCACAACTCTTGTCTTTTTTATCTTCAAATTGACCGAAAACATCCCATTCACTTACGAGTGCACTTTTTTTATATTAAATTAAATGGTCATATTCCTTAAAGATATATATATATATATATATATATATATATATATATATATATATATATATGCCATATAACAAGTCCTAAGTTTTAAAACTGGCAATACATGGGAAATAAGTCATGGATCGATTTTTTTGCACCTGAGCTTAGAAACCACAAAATATTTAAAATCAACAGACAAGAAATACGTTGTTTAATCTTATAAACTAAATAAAAAACTCATAATATCGCAAATAATACACGTACATCTCAGTATGCATGTATAGCATGCATGCAACTGGTAAAGAATGTGTACGTCTTCTAATGTTAACCAGATGTTGAAAACCTCAAGATCTTAGAATTATTTTACAGCATTAATTGTCAGAACATATTTATATACACAACAAGAGGTCTAAAAAATTTAAAATAAATAACATGACCTTGTTCTACTTTGAAGGTGGTTTTTATATAGAAAATTCAATTGAAAATAAATATTAATTTTGCAAAATTAAAAGTGCTATTCAAGAAATATTCTTTAGGCTATCAGTTATGATTTTTTTACTTTTCATATAAACTTTTTTGAAACTATTCACAATTTTCAATTGAATTCTCAAAATATTTTCATTTTGATTATTGAAATAATATAAATTAATATTGTAACAATAAAACACTGAAAACTTTGTTTTCAAAACTTCCACAAAATTTATTTTAAATTCTTATCACTACAGCTGTTTCGGCTGATTGCCTTTCTCAAGTGATCTGTTTTTGGCATGGGTTTACACTTTATAGTCTCTAATGAAATAGGTTGAGGAGGGGAAAACTGTTTGTCTCAAGCTAGTCATTCAGAATTATATCTGTGTTTTTTAATTTGTTGATTTCCATAGATTCTAACAAAGATAGCTTAAGGCCTTTATCTATGGAAATCAACAAATTAAAAAACACAGATATAATTCTGAATGACCAGCTTGAGACAAACAGTTCTCCCCTCCTCAACCTATTTCATTAGAGACTATAAAGTGTAAACCCATGCCAAAAACGGATCACTTGAGAAAGGCAATCAGCCGAAACAGCTGTAGTGATAAGAATTTAAAATAAATTTTGTGGAAGTTTTGAAAACAAAGTTTTCAGTGTTTTATTGTTACATAAAATGAATTTCCATCAAGTAACGGTCGAATCCATCAATTATTTAAATTAATATTACTTGTGAATAAATCCCTGCTACATTTAAAATAGTATAAAAAATAATTATTGGTTATTTGCGAATATTTCTTGAACAATATTGTAACTAGCACAAAGTTTGTCTACACATCAACACCACATTTGGTACGGTTATATTCTGAGACAGTTACTGGTTTACATTTTTTACCTATATCGTTTCATCTACTTTCATCTATATCGTTTTGGTCGTGTATACTAGAAACCAAGAGTGTGGTGTATATTGAGTGAAAAGAGATAATAATGTAAAATGTGACTTACGTTTCGTCGGCTGTATGTAAGAGTGGCACAACACCGGTAATTTTTCAAAACAGGGGTTTAATGTTTGTGTGCCAATAATTTTGTCTTATTTGTTTTACTACATGGATTGGGATTTTTGAAAAGAAATAAAGTTTGGTTTATTTGGGAGATCGTTAGGTAGTTTTTAATGAATTGTAACACAGACTTTTAATTTCAACCCTTAATATGAATTGTGCCACTATTGCACATCAACAGTTTGTCTTTCAAGTCTAATTAAAGCAAAGACAAGACTGGCATTTTTTTGTTATTCCTATCAACTGAAATAAAAGTCCAATAAAGAATACTACAAGTTACTTCAATGAGAAAATGTGTTTACTAACAACTATAAGAAGAACGAAATAAAGATATTAATAGTAATTAATAGAATATTAATAATAATAGGAAAAGTTATGACTAACACTGCTGTAAATGTCATTAGAAATCAGCTGAATTGGTGGAACACTCTTTTCTTCAGAAAGGCTAGTATGGTCTTTTTTCTTCTTTTCATTTCATGACAGGCTGTCAGTGTAAACCTTTTCTAGTTCTATAATATCCATGCTTTCTAAACCTTTTCTTGGTAGTATCAACTGATCTGTCCTTCTCTCGTGCAAATGAAGTTTTAAAATAGTAGTGAGTACCAGAGCTTTTTTTACATGAATTTCACAAATATCGTTGAAATGAAAAGTATTTCCTTGGAAATATTCATTGAAAATTATTGCTGTTTTAGTATTTAACTTTTAGGTCAAAAAAATCATTATGACATAATTCGTGTACTTCGAATAGTTGTTTGCAATGAGCAGTTCGGATTAGTATAGCGTAATGAGTTGGTAGATAAATAGGCCCTCCTTTTAAAGCTTTAGTGATATTTCTTTCTATTAAAGAGTGGTAGCTATCACCCTCATTTTGAGTATAGCCGACAACTAAATAGTGATGAGTTATAGAAGAAATTTTGAAATAGTTTTCAGCGTACTGATACATTGAAATTAGGTACTTGTTTTTTCCTTGGCCACCACAATCGTCTGAGTAAAATATGAATTTCAAATCGTCAAAATCGGTTTTTATAGATGTTTGTTCCAAATACATCAGCAGGCACAAACCAATTTTTATGGCACCTTTACTGCCTTCTCCTTCATGCCAAACATAGCTGTGCATATTTCCCAGACCCTTTTTCTAAAGTTCACATATAGGGGATTGATATGTTGATAGATCAGCTTGTAGGTCAAAACAAGAACTTTTTGTAAGTTAGTTACCTTCTATTTCTTAAGTGTTTTTAGCTCCCGGCCTAAGTTTTTCTCCTTATGATGGTTATTATAAGTATCTTCTAGGGCTATTTTTTCTCCACTGCTCGAAGTTTTGTATTTTTCACAATACTGACATTGACCTTTTTGGGAGAAAATAATGTATAGTTAAATATATAATTAAAAAGTTTGCGATATAAACCAATTTTTACAAATTTATCATTGTCTCTGTGGCAATTAGCTTTATAATCTTTGTACAGATCTGTCAATGTTTTGCCTCCTTCTATATATTTTTTTGAGGTACAACTTCGACAATAGTGGCTCTCCATTGTCGGAATTGAAAAAAAGTGTTTACGAACCATGTTCATAGTTTCGTTACACAATGTTTTATACACGCTATGTTTAGGCTTATAAAGCCACTTCCTGTCTTCCCAATAACAGTTCGAATACATCTATTAGTAACTCTAATGGTGGGTATTAAAAATCTTTTACACATTTTTTTTTCTTATCACGGTTTTCGAAATAAAATGCATGATTATAACCACAGCTTGATGTGTTACCTTTATCTGCATATCGATTTATTGGTTTAATTATAGACATGGATCTCAGAATATAACTTCGTTGTTAATTTATATTTTCCATTAACCAATATTTTTCAAAGATCAGTGTTTTTTCTTCTAATGTGAATTTTTCATCACATTTCAATCTACATGGATTGCAAGATAGACCTAAACTGCGAGCCTGTACAAGATTACCGTTAACATTGGTGTATTTTTGGTCTGAATTTCTAAGAAAGTTTCTGAAATTTATTTTCCATTGGTCCGGACAAGCCTTCCTTTTCCTACTTTTAGGTTTATTAATAGTCACGTCTTCTGGTACTTTAGTCTCCACATTTTCATCAGAGACCTCTGTAAATGTACGCGATACATCATCATCACCATTCACGTAGTGAGGGTCCGCATCAGAACTAAAATGAATTTATTTTTTGTTTAAACCGTAGATGTAATCAGTTCTAAAATCGTCTAAAGTTCTCTACAATATCGATTATTTGGAATTATACATTAAAATATTATTGATAATATTACTTACGTTACTCGTGCTCGAGATAGGAATTCCCTTCTTTTATGGAAACCCTTTGGATCTCCAAAATTCTCACTGATACAGTTTGAAAATATCTATAATTGTCTGCTATAGTGGCACAACTCAAAATGCCGGTATTGCATAGTAACTTGATATCGACAGGGATCGACTTCAACTGCACAACTAATAAGAGCCAGAACTGCAAAAAACAATTTATTTCAACCGATAAAATGTTATACCGACACTAGTGACGTCCAGTTTTGCATATCATAAATAAGGCTTTTTTAAGCACTCTGATGATGTTACTTCAATTTTGTCAATTTTTGAGTTAAGCCACTATTGCATACAGCCGGCGATTTGAGGAAAAGCTTTCCTCAGGTAAAAAAGCGTTTTAAAAAAATTGAAAAAAAAACCAGAAATACTTTTATTTCATAAAATTTTACAGTTAAGTCACATTATAAAACTTTATTCAATAATACTTACTATCATAGAGCCAAAACAAAAGAAAATATTTAATCACAGATTATCAAAAATACAGAAAATAATACTTAAAGATTGGTATTGTGGAATCATCTATATAGTTGCTTTAATGACGGTCCTTATCCCTGCGTTGTTTTATTAATTAAATTAATTACTACCGTCGGGGTCGTTGTTTTCTTTACCCCTGTAAATAAAATCATAACATACAACCTGTTGTTGAAAGTGCTGATGTTCTAGACGTGTGCTGCTACTAATGCATCATATGAAATATAAATAAACAGAAAAAATTACCGCTTTGTAAATAAACGTCGTGTAAAACAAATTTTTTATTGTAATTGCGAAGAGGAATATAGTAAGCAGGATCATTAGGGTTGCCCAGCAGCTGCTAAACGTTGACGGATATCTTTTCAACCCTTTTGAAAATTAATGTGAAGATTAGTACAAATAAAGTATACATACAAAGATCATTCACACCATGTTTGGATAATAGTTACTATAAATATACACGGGTCTATAAATATGTACTTGTCCGAAATGTTTTACTACTGGTTAATATCTATGGAATTAGCACATATTGAAAAAATATTATGGTATCACTTATTTGTGATTTTGTTGTTTAAATTATTATTCATCAGTTAAGTTTATATTTCAACTCGTTAGTACATCAATTTTAAAAATTTCTTCATGGCAATCTGTATTTTGCAAACTGCGGCTCTAAAAAGATTTGTGGTTGTTGTGTTAAATCACTTACGTAGATTTTTCAGCTAGGAAATTCTACTCCTTCCTGGTCTTCGTTTTCCTTCTACTTTTCCTTGAAGAATTAATTGCAGCAACCCATATCTTTCGCTGTTCCTCATGATGTGACCGAGGTATTAAATTGTGGCTGTTTTTATTGTGGTTAACAACTTTTCTTAAAGGTATCGTCTGTGAGAGTCCACGACTCAACTCCGTACAAGAGTATAGGAAAGATACAACATCGTAGCAACCTGATTTTTATGGGTACTGAAAAATCGTGGCATTTGAATAGCTTAGCCGTTTTTTGAAATGCAGATCTTTCTTTCTCTATCCTAGATTTTATTTTTAGGGAATGGTCCCAATTTTCATTGACGTTCGTATCAAGGTAGGTGTATGTTTTTACTCTTTCTATTGGTTGACAATTCACACTGATTCTTTCAATTTGCTGTTCCTTCTTAGAGGTCATCATACATTTTGTTTTTTCAATGTTCAGTGAAAGTCTATATTCGTTAGCTCCTGGACGGATTCACCATTTAAACAGCTAAATACTTCTTTGAATACCTTTATTGATATTATTATCCCTTTCGTTACTGTAGAACTACATGTCTCACGAAATTTAAAAAAATTCTATTGGTGCCTATTTGTCTCCTGAATTCGCTTTAATCGAATATAAACATATTACTAAATATTACGTTATGTTCATCGTCATCGTTATCATCATCCAGTCTTTATTTATCACGTCCATTGCTGGGCATAGGTCTCCCTTAAACTTCTCCATTCTTTACGATTTTGTGCTCTTTGTTGCCAATTTTTGGTGATACGCCTGATGTCATCAGCCCAATGTGTAGGTGGTCTTCTCTACTACGTTTGTCTCATCTTAGCCTCGAATTTGTAATGTTGTTCATCCATCGTAAGTCGTGTATTCTCGCTACGTGGCCTTTCCAGTTCCATTTCAGTTCCGGTATGCGTTTCACAACATCAGCAATACTCGTCCTTCTTCGCAGATGTTCGTTTCTTCTTCGATCCCGCAACGTCACTCCCAGCATAGACCGTTCCATTCGTCTCTGTGCCACTCGTAATTTCGAAGCAGTAGTCTTAGCAGTAGTTTAGAGTCATAGTTGTCGCCCCATAGGTCATGACCAGTAATACGCATTGGTCAAATACTTTTCTTTTGAGACTAATTGGTATGTTGGCCCTAAGTGTGTCTCGCAGTTTTCCAAAGGCTGCCCACGCTAAAGTAATTCGTCTTTGGATTTGGCATGTTTGGTTATCCCTGCTGATTTATTTTTCATGGCCCAAATATGTATATTTCTCCAATAGTTCTACCACTTTGCCTTGAATAGTTAAATGGTTATTGGGGACCATATTTGTCATAAACTTAGTGTTGGTCAAGTTCATTCTGAAACCCATTTTCTAACATGCAAAGTAAAATTCATTTAACATATCTGTGGCTTCTCCTAAATTAATCTGTGATAAGGACAATGCCATCTGAATATATGAATAATTTCGGTGACATGTATCTCCTTGCCTTATCCCACGTTTTATTTTTATTGGCCGGGTTTAAGCGTGTATTTTAACAGTCAAAGTGGCATTTTTGTAAATATTTTAAATAAGTTTACTAAAATCGTTTGATGTAGAAAGTAATTAAAATTTCTAGAAAAAAACAACGGCGGAAAATACATTTTAGGTGTGATTATCTACTGATTATATATATATATATATATATATATATATATATATATATATATATATATATATATATATGTATTTATTTTTATATATATATATATATATATATATATATCAGTATATATATATATATATATATATATATATATATATATATATATATATATATAAGGTTCTTGAACTCCTAAGAGGAGCATAGAGCTTCAGTGAAAATGCGCCATCGGGTTCTATTTTGCGCTAAGGCCTTCACCTCATTCCAAGACTTTCCTTGACCTCTTATCTCGTCCATGATGGATCTTCTCTGGCCGACTCCTTTTCTTCTTTCTTGGGGATTCCACTATAGGGCAATTTTTGCCATACTGGAACTATTTTTTCTGAGTGTGTGACGAATCCAACCCCACTTTCTGGACTTTATTTGATGTTGTAACCTTTTTTGTTCGTTCAGGTGTAGTAAATCTTCGTTTCTGATGATGTTAGACCAGAACATATGAACAATTCGTCATAGACATTTATTTATAAAGACCTGCAGTTTATCTGTAAGGGTTTTTGTCACTTTCCAGGTTTCACATCCGTAGAGTAGAACAGACATGACATTTGAGTGGAATATGAGGACCTTTGTCCTTGTAGTATACTCGCCAGATCTCCAAACAGGGTTGAGCATGCTGAATGCTTGTTTCATCTCAAAATTCAATCTTGTTTGTTAATCTTTTAAGTTTGATGGTCTTGAAGATTTTATTTATTGCGGTAAGCAAGGTTATTCCTCTCCAATTTTTGCACAGTGTGAGGTTGCCCTTTTTTGGAAGCTTAAAAATGTTACTCCTTTTTCAGCCCGCTGAATACCATCAGCAATGATATCGATTCCCAGAGACTTGTTATTTCTCAGAGATTTGATAGCTATTATTATCTCCGTTTTAGTACGGGTCTCGCAAGACTACATTCTGCGGATTTTCGACAATTTCATTTGCGTTTTCTCTAGGCGTGCCTAGCATCTCCTGAAAATGCTCTTTCCATCTCTCTACTTGGTTAGTAGTAAGTAATTCTGTTGTAGTAATACTGTTGTAGTAAGTAATTCGCCTGTCTTGGATCTTACAATGTTTGAACAGTTGGGCCCATTTTTTGTTAGCCGTCCAGAAATTTAATATAGCTCTCTAGTTCTGTTGTGTTGTACAGCTGTCCCAGCTTGTTTTGCCAGTTCTTTTGCCCCACCTTCTTTTTTCCCTTCTTAAATTTCTTTTAACTGCTTTATTTATTGTTACATATTCTCGTTGTCGGTTCGCTCTTTCTTCTACAGTTCTTGCTTGCAAAATATCTTTTTTTTTTCTTGGTTTTTTTCCTCGATAAGTTTCATCTGACATCCATTCTTTTCTATGTTTCTCTTTTTTACCCAGTTTATCTTCAGCTATTTCTGTCAAAACATCTGCCAAATCTTCCCAGCTATTTACTTCACGTTCTCTTGTTTTGAGTTGGAGTTCCTCCCTAAACATGTGTCGTCCTGGAGCTGTTTTTAATTGATCTAGATTGTATGTTGGTCTGCTGGTGTTTCGCGTGATTTTGTTTTTTGCCATCTTGATTTTAATGGTATCATTAATGATCCAAAGAACAACGTCCACAAATCTTCCGATTCCGAGCAAAGTGGCCAGGTTTATTATGTGTTCCTCATCACAGCTCATCGTTTTGTGTGTTACAAGCCACAGGGTTTTTCTTCTGGTAAAAGGTTTTACTCAAGAAATGTGATAAATTTTTTGATATTCTGGATCCCATTTTGCAATCAAGGTACTTAACGAATGTGCAATCCAAACATATCAATTTGCTTTCATTAAAAGGCAAGAGACAGGTTGGTGTAATTACTACTGGTGAAAGAAGTTCTTTAGTGACGATAGTGACTTGCATAAATGCTACTGGTGAGTTCGTGCCACCGATGTTGGTGTTCTCTAGAAAGACTATGAAACCAAAGCTACTTGATGGTGTGCCACATAGGTAAGAAGTTATAAGCTTAAGAGGGATACTTAATCCCTCTTAGGGATTAAGTAGGAGCTTAATCCCTCTTAGGGAGGGAAGGAGCTTAAGAGCACCTTTTTTATAGATAGGTAGTACTGTTGAGTATTTTAGTACTTCCGGAAATATTCCAGTTGATAGAATTAAATTTTTAAAATGAGCGAAAGGTGATAAGACAAATGGAAGTATTAAGAGACTTTATCATTTGAGAGATCTCTTTTTTAACAACGGAACAAAAAAGGACTTGCTCGGAGAATCATAATTTCTGCAACCGTAAAAGACATCGATATTATTAGTGGAAATGGATTTAATTATATTCTCTGCAATTGTAATAAAAAAATTGATTTATTATGTCTGGAAATAGATCAGATTATACCAAACTGGTGATCTTCTATTGTTTCTTTCGAAATTTACTATTTTCCAGCAGTCTCGAGGTTTACTATTGGAATTGGTAATAAAATCACAGTAAGCTGACTTTTTAGCATTTTGTAATTACCGATTATATTCAAATTTTTGGTGTTTATATACTTTGAACATATCAGGATCCTTAGTGGCATCTGCAATGTGTTTAATAAGAGAAAGATTAGATCTACAATAACTTAATTCGTTATTAAACCATTGCACGAGTGTTTTTTCAACAGTTTGTCGTGCTTTTTTTTAGTGGAAAATGCGTTAATATTAAGTTGTTATAAGTTTCGGTTAGAAAGAACGTCGAAAAATCATTATTAGTATCATAGAAAAAATCAATCTTTGTAGGTACTAGCTAGTGCACGTTTAAGCTTCTGTAAACCAGAAGAAGTAATAAACCGTTGAAATGTTTGATTAGTGTCAACAACTTTATGCTCAGAGTCAATATATATATAAATATATATATATATATATATATATATATATATATATATATAAAAATTGAGCTCGATGGTAAGAAAAACAAGGTTCAAATACGCCCACTCTGTAGATATTTTCAGAAAAATTGTCAGAATATTGTCGATGCAACTATTGGACTGAGATGTGATTCTAGTATATTCGTTTATAGTTACGTTTAGACCAAGAGACGTTAATAGATTTTGAATATCAAAAGAAGAGTAAACTGTGTAAAAACCGGAATCAAATGCACTTTATCAAAAATTTTGATAATTATAAGTTAAAGAAATTGCACACCCACAAAATTTTACATCTAATTTCATTTATTGTCATACTGTTCTCTTATTTTAAAAACATTCAATAAATTAACACACATTTTTAAAATATATCTCTTGAATAAATATAAATAACTTTTAATAATTTAAATAATATAAAACATCACTTTTATTTAACAGACAATCGCATATTATACCTTATTCCTATTTCATTTGTTAACATCTCTCCCCTCAAGAAACTTCCTCGCTAACTGTCAGACAGTTACAATATTAACCGAAGATCACCCATCATCAGTAATACAGAATAGTTTGAACTATGTTTCCCGAATCATTAACTAATAATTCTTGTACAGGCATGTAAGTAGTATTTTGTTTTTTACTAATTTATTACAATTCAATAGATTTTCTCTTACCAATTTGTGGGTTTTTACTTTGTCTGCTTAATCAATTTTATGCATATTAATAAACACAGACATGTAATATTGGCATAATTACTGTAATTTTTTTTTGATCTTTATCTTTATAAGACAACACCCTAATATAGGCTTTTTATAATTTCAGCATTTAATTTATTTTGTACCGTTTGACCTGCAGATGCTTTGCAAAGTGTAGAAAGCGAAACCGGTCTTTTTTGGTAGTAAAATTAAATTGATTGTGAGTAAGTCTTATTTTATTTCTTTTACCGATTTATGTTAAGTTTGGTTTTGCATTTCAGCATAAATAGACTTGACGCCTGAACAACGCTTCCAAATTGTACAAATTTATTTTGAAAATTGTAGTTCTGCTCGAAATACGTAGCGCGCACTGTGTCCAGTTTATGGTCAACATAATAGTCCATTAGAGCAAATAATTCGATTAACCATTGAACGTTTTTGAACCACGTTTACTCTAAAGCTGGATATATAATTTGACGGACTGTAAACGTAGACGCACTGGAAAAAGATCAACATAGAATTTTGTGTACTCTCATTTATAAATTAACATAAACACATGACGGAACGTAAGTGAGATGGACTGGAACGGAAGAGTTGGCCAACTTTCTTCTCTTACAGTGCGTTACTTGCGTCTGGCTAATCATAAGGAAGAATTTTGTGCTGTCAACCAAAATGGCCCGCCCTCCATTTTGTCAAGTTGTTTATCAACATATTCGAATTTTGTTAATTATTTGTTACAATGGACGGTAAGTAATTAATTTATAAAATATTAATAATAAATAATAAAAGGATATCATAGTATCATGGTCACCAACTCTAGCCACTGTTTCTACTCATGCGCAAAAATTCCACTCCGTCGATTTATAAACTGAGATAATATTTATAGATAGTTTTTTACGTCTCCAGTGCGTCTACGTCTACAGTCCGTCAAACTATAAATCCAGCTTAACTGATAATATGCATCGACAGACACGTCTTGACACGTACAGTGCGTTGTTTTTACTTCAATAGAGTGCACTGTATGAAATGGTTAACTTTTATTGATTACACATTACTTCACAATGTTAAATTTGAATACATAAAAATATAAACTGATTGTTCTTTTCACATTCGATGCTGAAATTGAAATGACTTCTTGTTCTTGTCTTTTTGTTGTCTTCACTGGTGTCTTGTGACGTCGACGTTGCCGTACTGCTTTAAATTCTTAAGATCTTAACATGCGTACAGAAGAAGTTGTTGCTGCTGTAGAACGTATCGTACAGGAAGACACGAATCAGTCTATCTGCCATCATACACAGTAGTTGGACACATGTTCATCCACTTTATGAAAGATTTTGCGGAAAGAACTTGCTTTTTGTGTTTATAAAATCCAACTCATGCAAGAATTGAAGCTACATCATTACCTAGCAAGGTACAGATTGGTAGATTCGGTGAGAATTTTTTTAACGATCAAGCTCACTTTTGGTTAAATGGCTACGTCAACAAACAAAACTGACCTATTTCTCTTTTCTTCTTAAAGTGTCTATCCGTTCCGGATTTTGGCGATCATCACGGCTATCTTTACTTTATTTATTGCAGCGCGGAACAGTTCAGTGGTAGTCGTGTTATACCACTTTCGTAAATTTTGGAGCCAGGAAATGCGTCTTCTTCCCGGTCCTCTCTTACCATTTACTTTCCCTTGGAGAATCAGCTGGAGAAGGCCGTAACGTTCTGGATTTCTCATTACATGTCCTAGATATTCCAACTTTTTAGTTTTTACGGTCATGAGAATTTCACATTCTTTTCCCATTCTACGCAGGACCTCCACATTAGTAACTCTGTCAACCCAGGATATACGTAAGATGCGCCTATAACACCACATTTCGAAACCTATTTCTAGTTAAGATAATCTTCAAATGTTCAAACGTCAAATGTATGTTGAGAAACCATTACATTCAGAAAAACTGACTGTTTGGTGTGCTTTAGGGTCTGGTGGAATCATTGGTCCATACTTCTTCAAAAACTATGCTGGCCAGAACATTATAGTCAATGGTGACCGCTATAAAGCCATAATTACTTACTGCCTTTTTCATTCCCCAATTGAACAACCAAGATGTGCAGGAGCTGTCGTTTCAATAAGACGGCGCAACATGTTACAAAGCTCGTCCCACAATTGATTTATTGAAGGAAACGTTTGTTAACCGCATAGTTTCACGTTTCGGACCGTGAATTGGCCTTCAAGATCGTGAGATTTAGCACTGCTATACTATTTTATGTGGGGATATGTGAAGGTGCTAGTCTACCTCGATAAGCATGAATTGATTGACCACTTAAAGGACAATACTTACTTAAAGGATATCATCATCATCATCAAGCCATCATTTATCACGTCCACTGCTGGACATAGGCCTCCCTTAAACTCCTCCATTCTTCGCGATTTTGTGCTCTTTGTTGCCAATTTTTCGTGATACGCCTGATGTCGTCAGCCCAACGTGTAGGTGGTCTTCCTTTACTACGTTTGTCTGCTCTTGGCCTCCAATGTGTAATTTTACTCGTCCATCGTGAGTTATGCATTCTCGCTACATGGCCTGCCCAATTCCATTTAAGTTCCGCTATGCGTTCCACAACATCAGCAATACTCGTCCTTCTTCTTCTTAAAGGATATACGGCGACAAATATTGGAAAAAGTGATCGAAAATTGGACCTCTAAATTAGACTACGTCAGAGCCAGCCATGACGGTTGTATACCAGAAATCATATTAAATTATAATGCCAAAAGATTATCTTTCGGATAAAGTGAGTTTCATGTCAGTAGATAAAAATCATCTTTGTTCTTTCAAAGTTCTATACCTCTAATCAATTAATTCCCGCCTTTTTAGCTTTTAAACGTTAAAGCTGTTAAAACTGCGACTTTACTATCAGTTGCCATCTTGTACTGTGTGGTTGAAGATTCAAGAACAAAGACTGAAATGGTTTGGTCACGAGTTTGGTCACGGCAAGGGTGGGACGAAGGATATAGCTGTTAGAAGTTGACAGAAAGAGAGGCAGAGGAAGAAAAATTACAACAAATTAGCAAAACTTCTTTAATTTGTGTAATAAATAAATTTGAAGGATGATTATATTAACAATTTTATAAAAAATTGAACACTACAACTGGTATAGATAAATTACACATAAAAAAACACATTTTTAAACTTTCATATATTTATTTTGTTAGATGTATGGGCATAAATATGATTTATACAAATTTCAATACCGTGACGTAAAAAACATAACGTAAATAACTATACATAACTTATCTATATAGTCTTATATGTAACTTAAAATTAACTCACTGCCTGAGGGTTACTTCACGCTTTATTTGGAAGTCTCTTCTGAAACAAAAATTAAAAGTTTAAGAAAATAAAATCAACACATTTTTTTATAATTTCTCTTAGGGATAAAGTAACACAATGAACCCGCATAATAATCGTACAGTAGTATCTAACAACTATGTCACTGAAAATGGTGTATCCCAAGGTTCTACATTGAGTTCTACTCTCTTTCTACTAGCCATCAATGATATCTGCTCTCATACAAAATCTCCCGTTAAATTTGCCCTATACGCAGACGACCTTATTGTATACTGCCAAGGAAAATTCACAGCTGCAACCTCATCTTTATTACAAAATTCTGTGGAGTCCCTTACTATATGGTCCGAGAAAACTGGCTTCAGGTTCTCTTCCAATAAATCCAAAATAATTAAATTCACCAGGAGATACAACAGCATAGAAATACCCAAAATAACACTAACTGTCGATAACAAGCTCACCTGGCATCGTCATATCGATGAAATAAAAGGCTACTATTTAAGCAGAATGAATTTATTAAACACATTGTCCCACCATCAATGGGGTGCCGATGAAAGTGTACCACTCAAAATATATCGAGCTATAATCCGATCCAAATTAGACTATGGTTGTATAGTTTACTTGTCCGCATCCAATAATTCATTACAATCGTTAAACTCTATTCACTCTAAACACTGCTCTCCTCTATTCACAACAATTTGCTTAGAAGCATTTCGATCCAGTCCCGCTAAAAGTCTCTACTATGAATCTCATGAACTCCCCTTTACCTTCGGAGGCAGCAACTACTCCTATTTTATGCTAGCAGAATTTCGTCGAATTCGACTAACCCTGTATTTAATCTTTCGACTTCGGCAAAAACCGGACTCGTAAACTCAGCCCAGATGTATACTTTTAATCTCACAAATCCTGCAACCCTTGTGCCAAGACACAAAATTATCTCAAACACTTGCATCCATAAAATCAGAATCCCCGCCATGGTCTAGAACAGCTCCTTTTATAAACATTTCTCTCTGTAAATTTAATAAGCAACAAACAAATAATATTATTATTCGACAAGCTTTCAAGGATATTGTATATACATCCCACTATGATAAGGTGCTTTATACCGATGCATCTCGAAACACAGATGAAGATCTCCAAGAAGATATAAAATCGAAATTCAAAAGGAATATCCAAGGCAAGTGGCAGGAAGTTTGGATGACCAAAGACACCAAGCTCAGAGACATACAACCTAATGTTAACAGCTATTTATCCCTAGAATCTCTAAACAGAAAAGAGAAGATAGCAATACGAAGATTGAGGATAGGACACACACGTTTGGCACACGGTCATCTTATGTCCTCTACAGACCAACAGGTTATGCTTCCACTGCAACGATATTCCTATTACCATCAAGCACATCCTCACAGAATGTCAACACTACCAGGCTTGCATTGCCAACAATATAACTCACAGTTTAAAAGAACTTGTTCAAGCCGACTCAAGTGCCTAATAGACTTCTTAAAAACTACACAATTGTTCCAAACATGGAAGACGATAAGTTTCTTCTAAAACCAATGTTCCGATTACCCGAAAATGTAGAAAATTCACCGGTTTGTCACAATATAAATGAAGTAATTTTTACGGTATTGGTAGTAAAATTATTCTATATTTTTATTGTCATTTGTTATTAGGAATCTCAGGTATTTGTACTATCTTAAACATTTGCGACTGGAAATCCTAAACCAAAGCGTTTTTATATGACAAGGCATTATTCCCGATATGTGCTTTCAAGTTGTAGCGTTATGAATATTAAACTTTGGTCTCATTTTTGAATTTACCATTTTTTTCATAATTATCTTTTAATTTGTTCCACTTACACGTTATTGTAACATGTAGAATGGGGCGTGGCTTACAATGCTCTGGAGATTTTTCCAGTACCAAGTACCTCTGCAACTATACCATTCAGGCTCTAGGGTAATTTCATACTGATGAATGTAAATTACAGGATTTATATATTTACATGTAATCTAGTTTATAATTTTAAAATCCACACCTAAAATTCAGATCACTTCAATCAGAATAGAAACGTTCTTGTGGCCATTGATTGTCGCAGCTATTTATTCAGCTCCCAGATAAAATATCCTAGTTGAAGAATATGACAGCTTCTTCCAAACCCTTGGCTCACACTTCCTTATAGCAGGCGATTGGAATGCCAAAAATACTCTATGGGGATCACGACTAACTTCAACGAAAGGTAGAAATCTACATCGATCATTACAGAAAAACAATTGATTTTTTTTATTCACAGGACAACCAACATACTGCACAGCAGATAACCACAAACTTCCGGATCTTCTAGATTTTGCAATATTTAAAGGTTTACCTAACACGCATTTAAAAATAGAGCCTAGTTTTCTTCCAAAAGTTCGGACCACAGTGCATAATAATAATATTAAGCACAACTATAATATACAATAAACAGCCATTAAGATTATCTAACAAAAAACAAACTGAGAACAATTTGAAAACACTATTAACCAGAATATATGTAATGTTAGATCACCGAATAAAAGAATCTGATAAGCTGGAATTTGCAGTACAAAAGCTAATGACTCTAATACAAAACGCTCGATAAGATACTGCTAAATAGACTAACACACCAGCTAACGTCAGCGCTAAATAAAGCTCGTAATGACACCTTTAATTTTTATACCAACAATCTCTCTCCAGATGGCCACTCTATATGGAGAACAACTAAAAAATTCAAGAAACTGACACTACGAATTCCTCCAATAAGAAAACCTGATAGAAGTTGGGCGTAGACTGACAATGAAAAAGCTAATGTATTTGCAGAATATTTAAAAAATATATTTACTCCAAATTTAGGTCAAAACATAAATGATGATGTAGTTAGCGAATATCTAGATGCACCCTGCCAATTATCACCACCAATAAAAGCATTTTCCCCATTCGAAGTTCGCAGAATAAGAATGAGTACCAACTCTCACATAGCCGCAGGATACGATTTAATCGATGGGAGAGTCCTAAAACATCTACCCAAAAAAGCAGTTGTGTTGCTTACTATTATCTACAATAGAATGCTGCAGTTAAGCCATTTTCCAATCCAGTGGAAATATGTTCATATTATAATGATTGAAATGCCAGGTAAATTGCCTACAGAACCGTTTTCCTTGATGTCCAAAATATTTGAAAGACTCCTGCTAACCACTCGAGAACATAATACCCGACCATCAGTTTGGTTTCCTTCAAAAATATTCAACAATCCAACAGTGTTTAAGAAGAGTAAATAAAATCAAGAAAAGTTTGAAAGAAAGGACTCTGTTTGCCTCAGTATTTCTCGATATTCGGCTTTTGATAAAGTCTGGCACAACGGTTTGCTATATAAATTAAAATCTTTACTGCCTAGCGATCTGTACCTTATCCTGAAGTCCTACATTAACGAACGTTCGTTTCAAATAAAAATCAATAATGATTTCTCAACCTATCACTCAATCCAATCCGAAGTTTCTTAGGACAGTGTCCTCAGTCCCTTCCTGTACCTAATCTTTACTGCTGACATACCTACTACAGATGACGTCACAGTAGCGACTTTTGCCGATGATACAGCCGTTTTAGTTTCAAACAAAGATCCAGACATAGCATCTGAAAAGCTGCAAAATTACTTGCACACATTAGAGAATTGCTTGACAAAATGGAGAATTAAAGTCAATAACAAAAAATCAGCCCAAATCAAATTTGCAACAAGAAGGCTTACTTGTCCACAAGTTAGTCTAAACAATGCATTCCTGCTAGAGAATTTGTGAAATATCTTGGGTTGCATTTGGACCGAAAGCTGACCTGAAAGCAATACATTAACGCCAAAAAAACTCAGCTCAATATAAAATTAAAAAAAAATGAATTGGTTACTTGGCAGAAAGTCACAACTGTCAATAGAAAATAGAATACTGCTTTACAAAGTCATACTAAAACCAATATGGACTTACGGCGTGGAACTCTGGGGCTGTAGCAAGCCTTCAAACACAAAATTTTTGCAAACCTTCTAATCAAAAACACTACGTATGATAGCTAAAGCCCTTTGGTATGTGAGCAATTCAACCATCCACAATAACTAGGAGTACCGTAAACCGTAAAAGATGTCATATCACTTCAAGCCAACAAGGCCAAAATTCGTAATTCAACGCACCACAACCAAATTATCAATGAATTATATCAGCCACCAATGAAGGAACGAAGACTGAATAGGATTTGGTCAGAAGACCTGGTTACATAGGTAAAAATGGAGAACTGTCGCTGGACGGTACCCAAATCAAGTCAATATTGTCATCACATTTACTAATTACTCAATGTACTGTTTCTGAATAGATGGTAAATATACATTTAAAAATAAAAAAAAAATAATTTTAAAAATGAACAAATTATTTGTACTGAATACTTACTGGTGCTGATTTTTCTTTGGAATAGGATTCCCTGCATACATTTTTACCTCCGTAAGGCGATGAAGGTCTGCATTCGCAGTCCAAACCTTGCTCGAGGTTGATGGCTTCTTTAATGATGTTATGGGCAGCGGTATGAAGGAATTGTTTTTTACCATCTGGTTTTGCATCGAGGAAATTGTCTGTTACGAAGACATTTCCGCGGTTCTGAAATTAGATTAATGCATAAATATATTGTTTTTATATACTTTTTATATTAAGAATATACTATGTGACGTATAACGATAAAATTAGTTATATTGTAGCTTAAATTACTTACCTTAACTGTAAAGTCTACGCAGTAGTCGTCATATTGTAATTCTTTATATAATTCAGCGGTACCTTCGGGCTTCTTGGATTGTGAGAATGTAAAGACGTGTTCATCATTAAATCCAATCACGTCCTTAGTTTTCTTGGCATCTTTAACTTGTAGACCTTCGAATGGAGTTATCAGTTGAAGGGCAAATTGGTTATTTTTGTAGAAAAGAGTTCTCAATTTCTGCAACTAAAAATATGTTTGATTAACGACAAATTAAAAATGGCGAACGCGTTCTTTCGACTTAAATATATTCATAAATACATACAGTATTCAGGGGTGCAGATTATTCTGCATTTAAATAAACGAAAATAATTAGAAATATCAACTTACTGGATATAGCTTGCCTACTTCGCATGGTTTACTAGTAACAGCCAACATAATTTTAACGGCATGGGCGCGGTATGGATATTCGTATCCTTCTGTGTAGGTTTGAGCTTGAAGATCTTGACCAAAGGCCAGCTTGATATCTCTAAGAATACTACGGAAAGCCTCTACAGATTTTGATAATTCTCCAACAACTTTGGTTTCCTTGGGATTTTCGGAAAATTTAAGTTCGGGAGCTTTTCCTTTGAATACGAGCTTTCCACCAACGGTGACGTGGCTTGGCCATTGGTTTTCACCTCCGTAAGTAATAAGGTGGGTTTCAACATCTCTGTAAAATATAAATGTGATTAGAAATATAGTAGTAGTAGATACAGTTTTCAGGAAATGATAATCAAGAAATAAAAGAATATACTTTAAAAATATAAATTCAATAGTTTTTAAATATCCCTCTTCCCTTTTCCGTACCCACTATCTCTTTCCAGTTCTTCTTTATCCCATTTTTTTCCTTTCTCTCTTCTCCTCACTTTATCTGTCACTCTCACCACACTTTTACTATCTTGACTTTATTGTTTGTATAGCTTTTTTGTCTAACAAAATGCTACAGCTAGCGTGAGACTATCTGAACAAGAAACAAATAAATTTTGTATACAGCGAGAAGTACGGCAAGGAGACACCATCCCTCCAAATCAAGTCACGATGCTTTTCGAACATACTTGTAAGAAGGCAAATCTGAACGAGCATGGTATCAACATAAATGGAGAGAAGCTCAGTAATTTGAGATTTGCAGCCGATCGTATGGACGATGCAATAATAATCACGCTTCACGTTTGAAAAATCACGCTTCCTTGAAGGTCAAACTAAAGATTAATATGAACAAGATGCAAATAATGACTAATCTGGTGCTAAATCGAAATATTGCTGTTGATGGAAGGGATATTGTGCAGACTACATCGTATAAGTACTTAGGACATGAAATTAGGTTGGACAGAGATAACCAGACATGTGAGCTCTCACGTCGCATAGGATTAGCCTGGGCAGCGTTTGGTAAATTGAACTATGTATTTAAATTGGTTCTACCCATATACCTCAAAAGGAAAATCTTTGACCAAAGTGTGTTACCTGTACTCACTTATGGAGCGGAAACATTAACACTCACAAAAAAGGTAGTGAATAAGATTCGCATAACTCAGAGGGCTATGGAGCGCCAGATGTTGGGTGTCTCTCTGAGAGACCGAATCCCAAACGAAGAAATACGTCGTAGAACAAAAACAATAGACGCCATCGAAAAAATCGCGTCGCTAAAATGGAATTGGGCAGGACACGTCGTAAGATTATCAGTGGACAAAACATATTGTCGAGTGGAGACCAAGACAAGAAGCAATACTGAGCAGAGCAATACCCACCAACTAGATGGACTGACGACCCGAAGCGTGTTAGCAATAACTGGATACAAGCCGCACAAGACAGAGGCAGATGGAAAGAACCGAGGGAGACCTATGTCCAGCAGTGGACGCATACAGGTTGATGATGATGACAGCTTTTTTATTTTTCACTGCTATATTGATTTCTTTCGTTTGAGTTAGAAGTCTGTTCCTCCTCATCTTTTGTTTTATTTTTTCTTCAAAAATGTTCTGTGTACGATTTTTCTAATCTTGTTCAAATTTTAAAAATTAAAAGTAAAGTTATACTTACGTTAATCCTTTGGCAGCTAATCCCTTGGTAAGCTCTTGAATAAGAGGTTTTACTAATTCATTGTAAACTGGCTCATTAGCTTTGACAGTGTCGACCATAACAACAATATCAGCTGCATTCTTTGGTACTTTTACGCTAAATTGGTCTCCAACATTGTGAGCTTCAGGTCCGTTGAGGCACTGAGCTGTGTAAAAGAAAATGTAAATTGTATTTTTCACTATTTATTTAGGACATATTTAAAAAAATATAAATGTATAAACAGACATTATATTAAATGAAAACAATAATTTTAGTGAGGAAATAAGTCAAACTAATTGAATAAAACTGCTGAAAGGAAAAAAGGACTTATACTACAGTCGTCAGAGACGAAAATGCCACTAAACCTCTAAAAATCATACGAACATGCTGAATTTTGCCGAGCATATTAATTTTGGGACCACAAAAAAGATGCAAAAATGTTTACCGCTTTTACCAACAGGCTTCTCCCTAAAACCCCCCTCGTAGGGGGTAAAAACGCAAAAAAATCGATTTATCAAGAATCTGTACACTATAGAAAAAAATGTATAAAAAATGTAGCTGAGATAATTTTAAACAAAAATGTTTATAAGTATTTTTTGTGTAGAATGCGAATTCAATAAAATTTGTATCAGCACGACGGTAAAAATTCGATAACTTTTGATTTAAGTGACTTATCGACAAAAATCAAGATGCATTTTAAAGGTACAAAGTTCAGCTTTAGTATACAGTATTTGTATTTTGGCGCAACTAAACTCAGATTTTATACAGGTGTTAAATAAATAAATGTGGTGCGATTTTTGTCATTTTTTATGATTCTCACGAGATCAATACAATTTATCCCTTTCATTGACTGAGCACTATAAAGTTTCGATGACTACAGCCTAACCTTTAAGACCTATAGCATAAAATTTTAATTTTGGCAACAAATGTAAGGCATTTGAAATATGCTTAAAAAACTCTGGATTTAAACTTTCACACAACAAACAATCTAAAACATTTAAAACTATTTTTTTAATTACACTAGTACGTTTTTTAAAAGAACAAAACTTCTGCAATTAACTACACCCAAAATCGTCTCCTTAAATGCATTTCCCGTGACGTGTGATCGTTTGTAACGTTAAACATTAAATTCATGTCATAGGTTTTAAAGATTGATCTCTTGATCTCTTGATTTTTGTCGATAGGACATTTGAATCAAAAGATATCGAATTTTTACCGTCGAGCTGATTTTGCGCGCGTAACTGACATGCAAAATCGACGGTGGCTTCAATCGTTCCTTCTAAGAGTTCTTAACATTCATTCTACACAAAAAATGCTTATAAACATTTTTGTTTAAAATTATCCAAGTTACATTTTTTTAATATATATTTTTCTACGGTGTACAGATTCTTGGCAAATCAATTTTTTTGCGTTTTTACCCCCTTGCGAGATATTAATCCAGCCTAATGAAAAATATTAAAAATATTCCAAAACAAAGGCAAGCAAAAAGTTATGACAACCTCTGGCTGGCTAAACAAGGATATTCTTAGAAATTCAGAAATCTTTTCCTTCAGATATCCTCTCTATACAATTGTAAAATTCTGCGGAAATGTAGTGGAAAACGCTCAACACACTATCTATTTTGAGCATGATATCTATTTTGAGCATTTAAAACAGATGTTTTTAAAACCTAATTAGGTAATAAACGTAGCTCCGATAGGCTTTTATAGAAACCTAGAATTACTTATGATTATAGATTTGAAGGCATACATAAAAGATCTTCAATTATTTTTCAATAGAGATAATAATGTTACTGTTAAGTATGATTATAAAATCATTATCCACAAAACTTGTTTACCCGATTTTTTCAATTCAGAAAAGATTACCCAAGTGTCTTAACAAACAGTAACTAAAACGATAACTGAATACTGTATTTTATGAACAATAAATTTTAACTAAGTTTAAATCGTGTTTTTATGCACATTTTCCGTTTTTATCACAGTTATTAGTCTCTTAAAAGATAAAAAGATAGATATAAAAAATTTAATAATCAATATAAAACAAAAAATAGCTTACTTAATCGAGATGGAACACTAACTGGAATGTTGTGTTCGAGGCAACGTCCTACATAAGCGGAGGCAGCAGACATTTCAGTATCTTTTACATTGTTTGCAAATCCAAAGTTGCAGGCTTTCTTGAAAATATCGGTGTCAACAAATGGATAGCACAGTCTGAGCGAAGATTCCCACCCGAAGAGCTTTTCACAAGCTGGATTAGATGGTGCAGAAGGAGGTACAACAGCTGGTTGGCAGTTACCGATTTTGTAGGAGTTGACGAACTCGACATCTGATGTAACAATTTTACCATTGGCAACAGTGAGATCATCGAAAGGTTCGTTGTTGCCTCTACCCAGAAGACCTTTAACTTGGCCGTGGTAGAAACCTGAAACGTAAACTCCACATCCTTGTAATGTTGGTGTGCAAATAATATGAACTCCGGCACTTGATTTTAGATGGACGTTTTCGTAGGTTCTGTAAGCTGCAAGTCCTCCTTTGCGAACAGGGAACTCAGCGTGACCTAAAATTATAAAAATGTATTAACCACTGTATAACTTACTTAGCAAGATATTAAATACCAATATATTGGTTTCATATTTACCAATACAATAGTTTTAACAAAGTTGATTAAACGTGTTTTGATTCTTATAAAATACTTTCTAGGGGTTTCTGTTCTCGTCATAAAGATCTCGATCGAAATAAATATAGATAGAATATATTTAACTTTGATTACATTAGGCTAGAATATGCGTTAAAATTACTAAAGGAAGAAAACCAGCCCGCAGAATGATAAAGATAAAATAAGATAGATTTCCAGCTGTTATTTTATGGATAAAGCTTACAAAAAGCCGGAAAATAACAGAAACAATTAAAATTTACTGAAATTACATAAATCTGAAATTTAAATAAATTGCAAATTGCATAATAAAACCTTACGAACTAATAATTTGAAGTTGCTGCATATGATACCCAATAATAGATAAAAATACTTTAGTTACTTGTACATAAAAGTACCTACTGTAATTTCTTACAGTAGGTAAAATAGTCTTTCAGATAGATAGACTTTTGTCATTTTGAGGAACTTGGAGAAAGATGTTGCAGATTTAAGTTGTAAAAGGAGATGGTTGTATAGTTTTTTTGTCGAATATAATATAGATTTCTTTACTAACCCAGTGGAATGAATTTCTGGTGGAGTAGTTATGATTAGATTTTGCTGTAAAAACATGTAGGTGTTTACAAATTAAGCAAACAGTTTCTAAACTGAAATTGAGATTTTTGAAGTAACTTCTGCAATGTGTTATTCTTCTGAGGCTGAACAGATATCGTAATGTTCTTTTTTGTAATTTAACAATATCATCAGATTGGGCAGCTGTACTAGAACTCCAAAAAGGAAGATCATATCGAAGGTGATACTCGAACAAAGAAAAATATGTTATTTTGGAAGATGCTTAGTTGATTTCTTTCAAACAGATATACATAGCAGGCTGAGGCTAGTTTCTTACTTAATAAATCGATATGAAGGGACCATTTAAGATTGCTGTCTATAAAAATACCAAGAAATTTTACAGAATCAACGATACTGATCTGGCTGTTATTAAGAAGCAAGAGTTGAAGAGCTCCTTTATAGGATAATGCTACTGTCTTATCCACGTTAAAAGAGAGTAAATTAGAGATGGACCAGATTTTTATTTTGAATATATCAGAAGTTATAGTTGCATGAAGAGTTGCAATATTAGAGTTTTTAGAGCCAAAATATCAAGAACTACAAAGCAAAATTAAAGTAGAGATAAGAAAGGCAAAGAAAAAGTGGTTAGCAGATCAATGCATAGAAATAGAAGAGTATGACAGAAAGTACGACAGCTTTAATATGCATAAAAAAGTAAAAGAACTAACAAATACCAAAAAGCGAGCACACTATGGGACTTCAAACCAGTGCTCTGTAACCGCAACTATCAGGGGAAATCATAATTTCTCGAGACAAAAAAATAATTTTCCGTTTTATATCTTGTAATAAAATATTAAAATATTAATTAACATGAAACAAGACCAGAGAAAATAATTATACAATAAAAGCCAACCGTTGGTCTATTACCGATTTTTATTTCCAAAAGGCAAAAAGTATCAATCTATATATATTTCTGAAGTTACTGACAGATGAAACAAAATTTCTAATTAAATTGAAAACTTTACTTACCTCCGTTAAGGATAACTTGTCCGTGTTCATTAACAGTAATAATATCTTCTTTGTCGCCCAAAGAAATGGTGCTAAGACGTCCGTTTGCGGTGTTTCCAATGACAGTAAAGTTACCGTTGACAGCGTCTCTTGCCAAAAGATATTTGCAGGTTCCTTGGAAGTTAAGGTATTTTCCATCGAATGTATAGACGTGCTGAGCCTGGAGAATCATTCCGAGTACTACAAATAAAGAAATATTTATCAAATTAGGGACGAAAAATAGTATAGAGTTTGTTATTTTTAGTTTATTAAAGTAAATTAAACTTTTCGATTCATAATTGAAAGGGTCAGTGCAAACAGTAACTAAGTCCATATTTTTCTAGAATTAAGTTAAGTAGCGACATCTATATAAAATTATGTGTACTATAACCTGGCTGTCAGATTTCTAATAAAAAGTGTCTTACTGGGTAAAATCCCATATCATAAAATTTTAATCAATCAGAATTTCATTGCAAGAAGTTGCTAAGTGTCAAAAAGACTTGACTACTTGTTGCTACTGACACGGGGATTCCTAACCTACAAGTTTGTTGATGAAATAGATTCACGTGTAAGTAACTTTGATCTGAGAATTTTTTGGAATCAAAAGAAAGTAACGTAGAGAAAAATGTCTGATTTTAGTAAGAATATTTTCCATATTATTTATGATATTATATTAAAAATAAATAAGAAGTTTAAATGCATGAGAAATACGATATTGAACAATAAGCATAGCTTAGTAAAAATAATGATTTTAAGGTTATATGTTTAGTAAAGTACATTTTTTATTTTAGAATCAAGTAGTTACAGTGAAAATGTAACTACTCGGGAAGGGAGTATGATCCTCACGAAGGCACTTCTCGTAAAAGTATACCTGCGATGGTTAGTGATTCACGTAGCAGCAAGAATGAAGAAGACGTTGTAGAGTAGAACCAGAAAATGTAACCTATAACTTTGTTCCTGTTGGAGGGGATTCCAAAAATTTGGATTCTGTTTCAAAAGGAAAGAAACTGCTTAAAACCCAGAAAAATGGAAAAGAACTTTAAAACAGAAAAATCGTTTTACAGAAAAGAATAAACGTCGTGAAATCGGCGTTTGTAGGTGTAAGTGTGCAACTAAGCTAAGTGATTTACAGCAAGCAAGTATTTTTGAAAAGTAGTGTAGTCTATCTACCCATTCAGAACAAACAATTTATTTACAAGGTTGTGTTAAGAAAGTTATGAAAAACCGATCACGTGTACGTAATAAAGAGTAATCAGGAAGTCGTACAGTCTTCTCATATGAAGTTAATAATAATTCCGAGAATGGAAAAGTGTCTTTATGTCAAAAACCATTTTTAGCTATACACGGGGTTTTTTAATCTAGGTTACACAAAAAGGTTAGAACTGCAGCGCATCCAGCAGACAATAGAGGCCGTCATGCCACTAGGTCTAACAGAACGCCGCCAGAATCTCTTGAAAAGGTCAGAAAATTTATTGTTGTATTACCAGCTCTAGAATCGCACTATATAAGATCTGATAGCCGTAATAGAAAATACCTGGACCATAATCTATCAATCACTAAACTACATGAAAATTTCAACACATTCTGATAACAAAGTCTCAAATGGGATTTTTGCGAGGGTATTTAAGGAAGAATTTAACATTTTATTTGGATATCCAAGAAAAGATATATGCAACACCTGTACAAAATTCCTAGTTAGTATAAGGCAAGCTGAACTGGAATCTAATTATAGGAAACCTTAAAAACACTTCAAAGAGATAAGGAGATTCATCTTAGAAAAGCAGATGTATTTAAAACATAACTAGCTGAAGCTCAAAAATCAACTGATTCTTCTGAAATGATTATATGTTTTGATTATGAAAAGAACCTGCCTTTGCGTGTAACTAACGCACAAGATGAATATTATATTAGTCAGTTATGGCTATACGTTTTTGGAATTCACAATCTAAAAACACATAAAATAACAATGTATACTTACACGAAAAATTTTGCCCAGAAAGGGCCGAAAGAGGTTATGACCTGCTTGAATGAATATATTGAAAAACACAAAGATTCGCTGCACACAAAGTTAAAAAGTTTTTGTGACAACGCATTTATCCAAAACAAAAATCGAATTCTTTTTACTTACCTAGATCAGTTATGCAAAAGAAATATTTTTAAAAATATTGAAATATGGTATACAATTCCACAACATTCTATAGTGCCAGTGGATAGAGACTTTGGTGCCATTGAGAAGAAAAGACTGAAATTGGAAGTGATTGACAATCCTGAGACTTACGTTGAGCTGATTAAGAGATGTACAAAAAAATTCCTTTGATGTTGTATTCGTTCAACACAGTCTGAGATCAAGCGGAGATCTAGCTCCAAGTGACAGAGTACTTAAAGTAAGAGATTATAAACAATGGGTGATGCCATATGTCAAAACTTCCGTAAGGGGTATTTTCAAAACCAGCGAGTCTATGACAGGAATATGTAGCAACATGACTCTTTATAAACTAGGTATGAATAGAAAAATTTCCAGCAGTCCTTCATTGGAATATGGCAACATATACTTAAAAATAAAACCATAAAAGTATGAAGCTGTTACAAAACTTGTCAAACTAGTTATTTCAGGCAATATTGAATTCTATACGAGATACGAGGACTCTTTTTGATGTCGAAAATGCAACTACCCCTAGCCGTCATGACACTGGAAATAAAGAGGAACATATCGAAAGTGATGTTGATATATGAGTAAAATTTGATGTAAACTTAAGATTTTCAGAAATATATTTTTGTCATAATTCCAGTTTTTAATTTTAAGATGTTTTTTTGTTACAAAAACTAGTTAAGTCCACATTTAAAATAATATTTTTTTCATAAATAAATAAATTTATAATTATGTTGTCTTATTACATTAGTTTAAAGCATTGGTGTTACATTGATTTAAAGCAAATATAAGTTTTGATTGCTTCTGTTGGGTGTAAGAGCTTGTTTTTTTTGCTTCAGTCCGGTACCTAAGACGCGATGTTTTAATTTTGCACCAAGTTGTTGTCTTTCTTCCCGGAAACTGTGACATAATTCTTGCAGTTTTCGCATCTTTAAAAGGATTTTCTTCTAATCTCTCCAAAAGAGTACGATTTTCATGAGTGGTAGATATTTTTGGTCTTCCAGAACCTTGCTTTCTTTCGAAAGTTTCTTGTTCTCTCCAAATTTAATTAATATTAAAAACTCTTACTCTGCTTACGTTAAAATGGTTCGATACGGCAGATAGTGACCAACTATCTTCTAATTTCGTTACGATTCTTGCTTTTAGTTCTTTGCTAGCATGTGGAGCCATTTTTTGAGGTTGAACAAAATAAGTTATCTGACAAATTTTAAGATTTGGCAGTGGCAGTGACAATATGTAAATGATAAGTATTTATCGTTCAAAATACACTGCTTAATTTTCTACAAAATGCGCCTTAAGAGTCGTATCAGTTTTTTTAGGAACCAGCTGTAGCTACTTTTTTTCATTGACTTGTCAATAAAAATGTTTGCTATCAGCATTTCTGCATCACTAGCTATTAACATCTTTTGTGCGTTATCTTGTTGTATTTTTGTGTAATATGTATGTTAACGCTTTGTTACTGAGTAAAGTCATTCTTCTTATCTTTACAAATTGCCATTAATTATATCGTAATAACTATGACATTTCGAATCAGTACTGATCCAGCGAATAAGAAAATTTGATTTATATTTGATTTGAGTAAAAATTTTGTGCACAGCCAAACTCGAACATGCGTCTCATGGAACTTTACTTTAACTATTGCAACATGTAACACATTACTTGATAAAAATTACTTATACTATATTTTAAGTGTTTAGTATTATCTACGATTTGTAGTACTTACGTTTGAATGGAGCGAACCATTCTTTTGGTTTCGTGAATAATGACAAGCCTAGATCCATGAGCTCCTTCGAAGGATCTTCAAGTAGGATGTAATTGATTGGTGACAATTTAACAGCAACCAATTTCGGCAGTTTCTTGAAGAAATCGAGAGAAATTGACACTTGGGGTTGTTGAATATCAGCAGTTGAAGATGTTATCAAGGTCAAGATCTTTTGAACAAGATTGGCGCTAACTGTGAAAAGTTTGTTTAAAACTGCAATATCGTCTACGGGTTGTTGTTTGATTTTCTACAAAAAAAATAATCATTCAAATATATTCTTATAAGATTTTTTCCCACATGTAAATAAAAATATGTGGGTATGTACAACAGCATATTTTCTGAATAAAAACTGGTGGAAAAGCCCACCATACAAACGGAAATATTTTTTATATACTTGATAAATTTATTTCAAAATTGCATATCTGTATAATCCAAGTGTAACATTAAATAAAAAATAAACTATAATTAAAAATATAAACTGTTCAAACATTCTACACATATGACTCAATATTATCTACAGGATTCTCATTTCCATCAACTTATTACAAACATATCTTTTGAGGTTAAATCTTTCCAAATATACAAACGTTTGCAATAAAATAACAACATCCATCTAATAACTACAAACTGGTTTACTAAATTTGTTTGGTCTGGAAGATAAGTTTTAACACCAGTGCACATATATCACACAAAAAATCTGAGAAAAGTCAAAAATATTTGAGAACAAAATAATTGCCTACTGGAATTTTACAATCCTCTTATTATAAAAATAATCTTTGAAGAAAACGCTACCTCAAAAAACAATAACAAAATTTCCACCAATACTTATAAGACTTACACATATATTATTGCCATACATTAATGGATTTTCTGAACAAATACCATGTCAAGATGTAGTGTAAGGTATAAATAATAAAGAGTTCATTGAAAGTGGCAATTCGCCGAAACATTTGAACAACATTAAAGGGTAATTGAAAATTTATAGCAAATTAGGTGAACCACAAATCCAAGCTTGCTGGAACCTATTGGACTATGTTAGGAATGTAAAGTGTAATACTTCCCTGAACCCTTTTTGTGATGTTCTGTGTCATTGAGTAAATCAGAATGACAGATGATTAGAAGTACAGGTTAAGAAGAATAGGTTATGGTGCCGAAGCACATGGTAGAAATGTACAATGTCTAAGTAGTATGTATTAATATTGAGTATAAAATATATCTAAGGAACAAAGAGTTTGATATTGAACCGCAAATCCAAGCTTACTGGAAGCTATTAGACGATGTTAGGAATAGCCTTTTATTCCGAAAATACATCTACAGTTTACCCTTGAAAAACACTATTCTTTGCACTCTTTACATAGAAAAAAAAGTGTTTATATATCATCAATATACTAACATGACAAATAATGATATATTGTAGGTACTGTTACATTAAAATATTGTTAGTATAATAACTTACACATTTCCTTACTCACCTTTTCCAAATAATCAGTAAGAATATCAACGAACTCAAAGACTTCTTTAGAAATAAAGAGATCAGCGGGAACCAAATCTTTAATGGTAGCAGCTACTTCCTTTAATCCACCTACGATTCCATCAGCGTTTGGTAATCCGTTCTTGACAAACTAAAATAAAAAGAATATTAAAATAGTTAAAGTATTATGCTGGGACATAAGGGCCTTTATGGGAACTTGTTTCGAAAAATAGTTGGAAAAAAGATCCGGGCGAGAATCTCGGCCAAAACCATTCGTCACGGACATATATAACGGACTTAATCAATATAAGGAAGACGTGCTAAATACTGGCTGAAGGACAAAAACTTATCCTGAAATACAAAACTGAAAATAAATATAGTTGCAATCAGACCAGCAGTTACATACGCCACAGAGACAAAGTACCTCACAGATCAAGATGAAAAAAAATTAAGAATATTCGAAAGAAAAATCCTCAGAGGAGTTATGGCGCCGATAAGAATGGAAAAGGGTGAAATGAGTAGAAAAATGAACCATGAACTTAGAAACATAATGAAGGGAGAAGATATAGTTAGATTTATTTAAGCGCACAGACTGAGTTGGCTCGGATACATAAAGAGAAGGAAAAACGACATACTGATTAAAAAGATCACCAGATGGAAGCCAGAAACTGAAAGACCAAGGGGAAGACCTAACGAGCTCTAAGTAAAAGAGACAAACTTTTTATCAGGAATAGAATATTTGGTCATAATTTTGAAAATGGTATTGATATGATTTCTATGAAGGCAGTAGACATCTGAAACCCTGTAGTTAAGTATCTCACGTCCTTATTAAAATACAAGAAATTCAGGAGAGTCACCGATTTCCCGCTACAGAAAGAAATAAAACAGGAAATCCGTCTATAACTTTTTGCCAAGACAATAAATAGATAATATCAATGAAACAGGAAACAGGTATTTTTATTTCACATTTTAGAAATACAAAATTTTTTAGCATACTTACGTCCTCCCATTGTGCGCGTATTTCCTCAAATACTGGAAGAGCTCTAAGTTCTTCAACAAGTCTTCTGTACAAGCTAATGAAAATTCGTCTAACTTGTTCGTAGGACTTCTGAATAAATCTAGCAACATCTTGTCCCAATTCACCGAATGTAGCAGTTAATTGTTTAATTTCTGGTTGGTATTTCTCGATGATTTCGCTGACTGTGGCCAAATAACTTGAAGTAATTTCCACCAAGGTATTAAGGATATCACCGGCAATACCGGAGAGTTTCTCGACGAGATCCTTGAGAGCTGGTACGATATGCTTCTCGAATGATTCAACGAAGGCTACTACAACACTTTGGACAGCATGAGTTACAGCTTCTAGTACTTCAAATACTCTAACAAAGATTGTTTCTGTAATAAATAATAGTATTAAAAGATACTTCTAGTTAAAATTAAAAAGACAGTCAAGATTTCATTTCACGTACAAATCGTCTATGTATCTGTTGATAATAAAGCTCATCAGAACAGTTATTCATAGGCGTTCTCAACGTGAAAATTAATCTTTTCTGTCTTTGGGAAGCAACGATAAAATGGCTTCGAAACGGACGCAATAGCGACATCTGATATTAAATCCGTAAAATAGTTTCGAACCACAGAGGGCTCCAGATTAAGGCAGTTATCTAAATTGTGTTTCGAAACTATTTTACGGATACTTCTAGTTGTTTATAGATTATATTTGTTGAACTTACCGACAAGTTCACTAACAGTGAAGAATGTTGTTTTTAAGAGTTCTCCAAATTCTTGTAAAGATTTATCCTTCAAAATTTCGTTCTTAATTTTTTGCAGTTCGGTGGAATAGTATTGTTTTACTGCTTGAAGATTAGGAGCTGATTTCTTTGCCAATTCCGAGAGTTGACTAGCTTCTTTGCGGATGTCCTTCTCGATTTCGTCTTCGATTCTCTCGAGACCGTTAACGAAACGAGAAATTCCTTCTTTGCCTTGGTTAAAAACTTTTTCAATTCCCTTTGCATTTACGCTGTAGTCTGGTTTAAGGAAGTTGGCTTCGTCGAGTTTTAGGGTGGCGTGGAATAGATTCAAAGTTCCTCCACCTGTAAGGTAGTCAGCACGAAGATCAGCGATTTGACCAGGAATAAAACCGCTGTTGATTTGGAGTTTTTGTTTTGGTGTATCTAAAAAAATATTATTTTAAATTAAATGTTTGTTTTACTTCAGTTCGAATAGAATAAATAGAAAAAACAATAGTAATAATAATAAAAGAGAACCTGTGGAAGTTTTTTGAATTGTGCGAGTTGTTTGTCCTGTTGCGAGTTGTATTCTTAGAACCGATTAGACTCATTGTCACACCCATGACAATGGAGTCTAATCGCTTATGTTTGGGGTCGCTTCCTGGGGATCGCCATGGCATATCTGGAGCCGTTTATCAGGCGGATCTCTGTCATAAAATAAGCTACAGCCCAACAACAACAACCGCAAGCGAGCCAAACAAGTGCTGCGCTGGAACATCAGCCGACGCTCACTCACGAACTTGACTATGTTCATGAGAAAAAATATTTTGCACTTTTAGTATAAGGTGACAAACAGCTGTACGCCGAATTTTGCAGGAAGTACCCAGAAATCCAAGTATCTGAACGAGTAGCAGACTAGTACCGGGTAATTATAAGAAACAATCTTATTTCAGAGACTAGACGCAATAGCATCAGAAGCGAAGTCGAACGGGAGATTCATAACCAAGAGCTAATTCTAGATCAAGTCCCTAATGAAATCCCTAATGAGCAGGTGCCTGAGTTTCTCATACAAGAAACACAACCTGTTAATACGCAGCAGAACAACAGCGAGTTGTACGATAGCCTGGTGAGTGAAATGGTATGTGCAGTACAAAAGTTTAATGGAAAAAAACCACTTAGCAGACCACCGCTACCAAAAATAAACTCTTTTAAAAAAATAGGTGCGCTGTTACAAATTGTGAACAACAAAGTTCTACCCAATTATAGCGTGGCAGCCCATACATTGAAATATTTGCATATGCTGATTTATTGTGCAGCAATAGCAATTACTAATGTTACGGGCATTAAGATCAGAACATGACGGGGTATGAGTCCTGGACAAGACGGAGTGCAAAACTTCTGGATAAAGAAGTTTTGGAGTGGTCATGATTTGTTAATGTTGATTAATCAAGAGATCAGTCACGAATATGTCGAGAACTATTGGTTGACATCAAGAAAGATGTTTTCTGAGACAGAGGGTTTCTTACCTGCCATTCAGTAACTAAAAATTAATTGAAATATATGATCAAAGACCCTCAGGTACAAAACGACAAATGCCGACATGGATATCAAGTCTAAGAAACCATCCAACATCTTACCGGGGGCTGCAAATAGTTTGCCGGTAGTTATTATAAAGAACGTCATGATTCAGTAGAAAATATTATTATTCACCAGGAACTCTCTAACAAACTCTAACTAGCAAAACGGCTGTCCTGTTTACAATACACGACCAGTTTAATATTTGGAAACCATTTTTGGAAATAAATTAATTTCTTTTCATTGTACGATCAAGTGAACTCCCAGATCACCAGACTTATCTTCAAATAATTTTTTTTCTTTTGGGGGTATTTGAAAGCAATGGTTTATCGACATGGTTTTAAAAGCGCCCGAAATTTACTGGAATTGAGGGAGAAAATAATTCATCTATTATAATTAATTACTGGCAGCATTAGACCAGAACTGCTCAGGGTTATGAGAGTATCTCCGTAAAACAGATTCGATTTTTGCTCTGAAGAAAGAGGTAAAACATTTGAATCTCTATTAAGTTAAGTTTCTGTTTTTGAATATTATTATTATTTTTTTTTGGTAATTCCTTTTACTTTTATTTTTAAAAAACTACTTTTTTTAAGCCATTTTGACAATAACACATTACAATTTTTTTAGTTAAACAATATTTTTAATTCCATATCTACGTAAAATGTACGTTTTTGGCGAATTGACATGCACTATACCTGTGTTCCGTTTTTACACTGGCGGCATCGTGGCATGCCATGCGACACGATGATCATTTGCGAAGATGCGGTAGAATATCGACTGGAGCTCCAGTCGAATAAATAAATTAATTATAAAGCATCGCGACGTTGTATTGAAATTTACACTGGTTAATTGCAAAGCAGGAATACTAATTAACAAAAATATTGATATATACTTACTTTTGTGACCAACGGTAAACAAGACAGTTTTGAATTTCTTAACTTCCAAGTGACTAACCAGAGGTTTGTTATCGTAAGAGGTCAGTTCAGAGTCAACGATTATATCATCGTTAGAAAGTTGATATTTGTTTTCAATTTTTAGTAAGTCAATATTTAATAATTTAAGGATAACTTCCGATCGTTGTTTGTCGCCTTTAATGGATATCAGATTGTCGTAGTTTGAGTTTCCAACCACGTATTTTAGTCTTGAGTAGTAGTCTCCAGAAATTGTTTTTCTGTTTAGTCTTACTTCTTCAGTAGCTTCGATATTGATACCTAGACCGACGCTCTTTAGCAATAATTCATTGTAAACCACAGCGTTGGAATTGTCGTTGGCGACTTGTGGCGTGAATCTGTAATCGATTACTATCTTCTGACTTGGTTGGTCGAAAACATCAATGACGGTGGAGGTAGTAAGTTCGGGAAGAGGAGATTGATCTCCGCGCACAGATTTAAATGTAACAGATAATGGCTGCAATAAAAAAAGTATATTAATTTTGTTACAATAGGCCAATAAGCCGTATTTATCGCTTAGAATTTACCTTTCAAGATTTATGTTGCAAAGACTTTAAACCGCTGGAAAAACTAAGTAATGTAAGATAATTGGAAGAATACCTGTAGTAATTAGTGATAATTGTAATAGAAGTGGAATTGGGGGATACCTGAAGGATTATTCTGAATCACTTTTCGATCACAAGTTGTTAACTGTTATACTGGGTATTCAAAAAGTTATAACCAATATTGCAAGTATATGAACAATGATCTATTGCAATCATAGTTTTTTAATAATAGTCAAAAATTATAAAAAACATTAATTTTCATAATAATCATTAAATCGAATACAGGGTAACTCAAAACAAAGTACATTATTTTTTTGAATTTTAAATGAATCACCCTGTATTTCATATAGTACTATATAAAAGTACTATTACCATACTTCAATTTTTATAAAACATTCTCTATGCGTAAAGTTATAATAGTCCATTGAAATGTAACATTTTTTTAGGCAAAAAGGCTTCCTGAACGGAGGAAGCCAAACTGCCAAACGCGAGAGCTTTTGAAAAATCAATGGATCGTTTTGTTTGCACTCGGTCAGTTGTATGTGAGAAAAATGAGAGAACCAAAACTGTTCAAAAATGAAAGAACCAAAAAGGAAACGAAACATGTAAAATACAACAAAAAATCAATCACTGAAGAATAATTTGCAAGAAACCTCGTATAAAACCAGAAAAATTTAACAAAAGTATGTTGTTTATTAAAAAAAATGTACTTACTCTTTGAAGTCCAGGATGTGACAATGAAGCTTCCGCGTTAACTACGGCGCCTTTGCCTTTGGCGTCAACGTTTATCCAACCACTTAGACTAGCCTTCTGATTGGGTTGATTTTTTTTGTCTAGGTAGAACGCTACTTCAGCAGTAATTTTACCTCCAGCTAGTTTAACATTTCTGGGTCCTTTGATTTGACTTTCTAAAGATACTATTCTGTTTGGAGTGGTCAAAGAGACTCCAGCTTCGTCAGGGTGGAGGTAAACGCTGTATTGATACTTGCTGTTTTGTGGGCTTTGGAAATGAATATCGACTGTGTGGTCAAGAACGTAACCTTTCCTTGTGGTGACTGCTTTAAGACCAAATTCATTTGGAAGGCCAAGTTTTTTGAGGTCAACGGTTATTTCCAAGACGTGGTTAAATCTATCGACATCTAAAATAGTATATATTGGTTTAATAGTGAAAAAGTTTAATCCAACCAAGAAATTTTAAAATATAATAAAATTTTATATAAACAATTATTAGAAATAAAAAAGTTAATTACCATTTTCGTTGACTTTAGAATCGAGCTCAAAGTGTGCACATTCCTTGTTTTTCTCACAGTAAGAGTCAAGAATTCTGAATTGCTTGTTTGTGATTTTTAATTCGGAATCAAAATTTTTGATGCCCACTCCAGCAACAAATGAAATTTGGAATCCTTGTTCTCCATTCTTCTCCTGTGTCAATTCTTGAGAAATAAATTTGAAGTTGGCAGCCTTATTTTCTTCTTTAATTTTTAGTGATCCTGAGCCTTCGATAATGTATTTTCCGTGTTCTTCTCTGGCCTGATAGGTTGTACTTCCACTAACGAGGTTTTTGTCTGCAGATTTTATGTGAATTTGAATTTTTTTGGCTGCTTTACTACCTTTGTTGGTTGCCTCGAAAGTGATTTTATTTAATTCCAGTTTTGGAGAATTGATACTACCTACAACGCAAAATTATATGTTAGAATTAAAAAAAAGAACATATTTGAATTAACGTGTATATATTTATACATATATATATATATATATATATATATATATATATATATATATATATATATATATATATATATCTATATATATATATATATATATATATATATATATCTATATATATATATATATATATATATATATATATATATATATATATATATATATATATATATATATATTTTAAATGGGACCTTATGGCAATTGATACCTTGTTTGAAAGGTATTGAAAATACCTATTCAGTCATAATAATTTTGTTTGAGTTTAAGCTCATTTTGATGAATAAATTAAATAAATCCTAAAATTGTTGCTTCTCATTTAATTAATAAATATTTAACAACCAGTTCTTATAGATAGTGTGCAAAATATGCTCCATCTAGTTCCTGACAGTAATGCATCCTATTTCTAAACTCTTGCCGTACTCGTTCAAATGTGTCGGGGGAAATTTCCCTACATTCTTCAACAATTCGTTGTTTCAAAATGTCAATATTGTCGGATGCTGTAGCGTAAACTTTAGAAATTCGGGTCTCCCCACAGAAAAAAAAATCTAATGGTGTGAGGTCCGGTGACCTAGCTGGCCATTCTATCGTACCTCGTCGTCCAATCCGTGTACCACGATATTCTTCATCTAGATAACGTCTTACTGCACCATATTCTTGTGCAGGAGCACCATCTTGTTAAAACGTTATTTCCAAGTTGCCGAATTCATCTAGATTATCCTCCAGAATTTCAAGTATTAACATTTTGTTACACAATTGCATTTTGAAACATCTCCAGATACACTTCACCAATTAAGTTAATATTGAGAGAAACATGCCCAACTATGTGGTTTCCCAAAATACCTGCCCAAACATTTATTTTTTTTTGGAAATTGAGTATGTGTTTCACGAAAGACGTGAGGATTTGTGTCACTCGAACACCTTACATATTGTGACTCCAACACCTCACATTACCATTGAGAGAAAAAGTACTTCCATCACTAAAACAAATTGTTTTTATGTAATCGGGCTGTTGGCTAATTTTATTGGATATATTTTCACAGAATTCTAGACTTCGGTCGGGGTTATCATCTGAAAGTTTGTGCACAATTTTTAATTTTTATGGATGAAATTTGTTTTTAGCCAACAGTCGGTGTACTATCTTTTGACTGATTCCATAGATAGATGCAACTTGGGCTGTAGAAGAAGTAGGGTTCACTGCCATTTCTGAAATTATGTCAATTGTTTTGTCATCACTAATTATTGTTGGTCGACCAGATCGTTTGACATCTTGAACACTACCTGTTTGTTTAAATTTCCGATGAAGCTTCCTCAAATAAGCTCTCGATGTAGGAAGACCTCTCATTAAAAAGACGTTCAGCTGCATGGAAATTATTTCCACATTGTAAAAATTTAAACGTCTCGTTAAACAATAATTTAACTAAATATTAACTAACAAGTAACTAAAAACAACTTGACTAAACTTGAATTGACGGAAACTACTACTAAGCAGAAACAGAAACTAAATATTCAGGTATAAACGCGTTTGCAAACTAAAAATAACTAGAGAATTGACTAAATAAGCAGAAACAGAAACTAAATATTGAGCTATGAATGCTTTTGCAAACTAAAAACAACTAGAGAATTGACAAACGTCAACTTTTTTGACAAATACCCAAAGGCAGACGTTAGAATTATTATTAATTAAATTCCAAACTAGAATTTTAGTATTTATTTAATTTATTCGTCAAAATCATCTTAAATCCAAACAAAATTAGTAGGATTGAATAGGTATATTCAAATATATGTAGTTTCGCATTTAATTAATAAATATTCTAACGTTCGCTTCTGGTTAATTGTCAAAGAAGTTGACGTTGACGTAAAAACAATTAGAGAATAGAAAAACGTCAACTTTTTGACAAGTAAGCAAAGGCGGAGGTTTTAATATTTATTAATTAAATGCGAAACTACAATTTAAGTATTTATTTAATTTATTCATCAAAATGAGCTTAAACTTATATAAACTTTGTATGGTTGAATAGGTATTTTTAATACCTTTCAAACGAGGTATAACTTGTCCTATTTAAAATTATGTGTCATAGTGGTGCTGTAACGTCATCTGTCACTATTACGTCACTTGTTGTGACTAGTTAAAAAGCCTACGTCTGTTTATTACCTCCCTCCAAGTTTCACTATTATAATAATAACCCTTCAAAAGATACGAGAGGGGGGGGAACGGACTTTTGACACTAGCACTGTATATATATGAAATCCACCGCAAATATAAAAACATGATTAAGTCTAATATTTAATGTACGTATAGAAAAACATCATAGTTACCTTTAACATAGAAGTTGTCAACATCTGCTACATTAGCATCCAATTTTCCTTCGAGTAAAAAGTCTTTCTTTTGACATAACAATTTGTATTCAACACCAAGTTCCTTATCGCTAACTTTATTTCCTTTTAACAATACTTCAGTAAGCTTTCCTTCGGGAGATCTTAACTTCAAATGAATCAACGGTGAGATTTCTGATGATTTTAAGTCACTATCGAGTTGCCATTTCTTGCCGTCGTTGGTCAATACTACTTTACATGTGACTTGCTGATAGTCATCAGAACCCCTAGTTTCGACTAGTAAATGATTCTTTTTTAGGCTTTCGAATGGAGTATCAAGCTCTGCATCCAATTTGTATTGATGTTTGGCGAGTTTTGAAAGAGTTCCACCTAATTTCAAGTTTTTGCCTCTACTGTACTGTAAAGCTACATTACCAGTTAATTGATGTTTTTCTTGTCCTTGATCTTTATAGCTATATCCAGCAACTACAGAAATGGGGTCAAGTTTGTTTGTTTTAAGATTTGCCTGAAAGATAAAAAAATATTTATAATATATGTTACAACCCAAACATATTTCTTTCTTAATACTACTCTGTATATATGATTCTTTATTACATACGCCTCTGTACTAAATTTTACCTTCCCATAAAAAATTTAGTATTCGTTAAATGTCTAAATGTAAATTTTATTACCCCATAAATCTCTCAAATTTTGCCATGAGAAGGATAGATTTAAGCTTAGCACGCACTGAGTCAGGACGGCAAGGTCGGATCGTACGAAAGAAAATTTTCAAAAAACATTAGCATTTATTTTCATTGTGGTGCGCTTACTTGGACGTCACGGTCGGGACAGAAAAATCCGCACTCTTCGCCGTCCAAGAAAAGTTAGAGAGAAAGATTTTCAGGACATCTCGACATGTTGTACCGATGACTTATCAGCTATTCTGACAGAGCGCGCACTGATCGGTACGGACATTTCGCCGTTTCAGTTGAGTTATTGGGCATCATCATCATTCTGGCTTTACAACACTGCGTGGGTCCTAGCCTCCTCAAAAATTTCTCTCCAGTCGTCCCTATCAATCGCCTTTTTCCGCCAAGCACTTATTCCCATATTTCTCATGTCTTCATCGATGTTATCAAGGAACCTTGTTCTAAGTCTTTCACTTCTTCTCCGATCAATGGATCTATCAATGAGCGTTTTTCTAGATGGGTCATTTTGTTCCATCCGCATTACATGCCCTATCCACCTCAGACGTCATATCTTAATATGTTTTACAATATAAGGTTCCTGGTTTATACTATAAGGTTCGAAGTTGTATCGTCTTATCCACACTCCACTGTCATTTATTGCTCCATAAATTCGCCTTAGTACTTTTCTTTCGAAATATCCTAACATGTTTTTATTATTTTTTGTTAGAGTCCAGGTCTCTGAACCATATGTTAGGACTGGGCGTATTATTGGTTTGTAGAGTTTTATTTTTGTATTTTTTGATATATTTGAGGATTTAAGGAGGAGATTGAGCCCAAAATAGCATCTGTTGGCCGTGCAAATTCTATGGTTTATCTCTCCGGTAGTATTATTTTTAGTGTTAAGGAGCGCTCCCAGGTATACAAATTCGTTCACTGCTTCGATGACGTCGTTTTCTATAACAAGTGGTCGTAGTATTTGTGGTTGCGTGCTTATTTTCATATACTTCATTTTATTGGTGTTTATTATTAAATCCATTTTTGTAGCTGATTCTTTTAATGCTACATACGCCTCTCGTACAGCGTTTTCCGTTCTCCCAACAATATTGATATCATCAGCATAGGCCAGGATTTGCACTGATTTATTATATATTGAACCATTGGTTGTGATTTGTGACATACGTATTATTTTTTCCAAAGCCAGATTGAACAGTATACAGAAGAGAGGGTCTCCCTGGCGCAGCCCGATATTTGTTTTAAAAGGTTCTGACAGTTCCCCTGAATTCGTACTCTACATTCAACTTTTTCAAGAGTTAGTTTTGTTAAATTCACTAACTGATTTGGTATTCCTAGCTCTTTCATTGCTTTGAACATTTCTCTTCTATTCAAGAGTCGTAGGCTGCTTTGTAGTTTATAAATATGTGATGAGTATCAATGTCATATTCCAGTGTTTTTTTCCAAAATTTGTTTCAGTGTTGCAATCTGATGAATTGTCGATTTACCACATCTGAAACCAGCCTGGTATTTTTCTACTATCCGTTCTGCATATGGTGTCATACGATGACATAGTACTGTGGAAAAAATTTTATACGTTGCATTTAGAAGCATAGGCTGTGGTTAGAGCATTCAAAGATATCTCCCTTTTTGTGTATGGTGCAAAGTATTCCAATATTCCAATCATTGGGGAGGGATTTATGTGTCCATATTTCTTTTATAAGCTGTTGTTAGTATTAAAAATTAATGTCTGTACAGTACAAAAGCCAAAAGAGGGCGGTTCCTACCGTCCGCCCTTTACTGACCGAATCAATACGCGCAGTCTTCTAGAAATGTGCGGAGCGTACGTATCTTCCGTAACTTACCGTCTCGACCACAGAACCAAATAAATGATCTATGGAGTGTTGGCTCTTATAGCAGATGTTCCGAAATTCCGGACTATTAAATATTTAATGGAAGATTTACGGCAAGTTAAATGATTGCAATACAATCGGTGTAAAGTAAAGGACTTCCAGACCAAAACAAACAAATTGTCATTAGTACTTACTTTAAGGTCTCCATCTTTATCACTTGCTCTTACTTGACCATCTGTGCTAAAATCGACTAATGGGGCTTGAGATACCTGTAAAAAATAACTCTTTTACATACATGAACTAAAAGTATAATAAGTATTATAAACAAGACTAAAAAGATAAAATAGTGAAGATAAATGACAAGCAGTAAATATAATAGATAAATGACAAGCTTTTGTTGTCGCCACTTTTGTTTAATCTGTATAGTGAAGCTATCTGTGAACAAGCACTCGAGGAAGAAGATCTTGGTCTGATAATAAATGGTGAGACGATCAACAATATAAGGTATGCTGACGATACGGTTCTCCTAACGGGAACGCTAGTAGAACTACAACATCTCGTTCAAAGTCTCAATATATACTGTAACAGTTACGGCTTGAAAATTAATTTGAAAAAAACTAAATTTATGGTAATCACGAAATCAAAGAACATCAGAGCTAATCTTCATATCTTAATCAAAGCTTATTCAGATAGCAAATCAGAGCTTAATCAAAGAACATCGTCATATCAACATAAAGTTACGAATACGAATGCTGCGGTGTTATGTCTTTTCTACCCTGTTGTATGGAGTAGAGGCTTGGACACTAAAACAGTTGACCACAAAAAAACATCGAAGCTTTCGAGATGTGGTGCTATAGGCGCATTCTCAGAATATCATGGATGGACCGCGTCACTAACACGCAAGTACTCCAAACTTTAGACAAAAGATGCGAAATTCTAAATGAGATAAAAACTAGAAAGATGGAATACTTGGGGCACATTGTGAGAGGTGAAAAGCACGAACTTTTAAGAAATATCATGCAGGGCAAAATTAAGGGCAAAAGAAGTGTGGGAAGAAGAAAAATATCGTGGCTTCGTAATCTACGTGAATGGTTCGGGTGTAGTTCGATAGAACTTTTTAGGCGCGCTGCTAACAAAGTCGCAGTGGCCATGATGATTTCCAATCTCCGCTAGGAGTGACACGAGAAGAAGAAGAAGTAAATATAACAATTCTTTTTGGGCATGCACGTATAGACAAGGCAAAAATGTCGGGTTTGTTCGAAAAAATATTCCCATGAGAATTTTTTTGTATAATCACTTTCATGAGATAACTCAAAATAAGGTACAAAAGGTCGCCCAAGCGAAAAGTTGTTCAAATTTTTTTAAACAAATTGTAACAATAAATTTTTTCGGCCTGGACATTTTTTTTTTATTTTTTAGATCGTAATAAACAAAATAGGTCTTTTGTAATTATTCCGTAAACTTGTAATTATCTGAACTTTCAAGATAGTTCAAGATTCAAAGCTCAAAAACACAAGTAGAAAATTCACCAATGTCACAAATTCAAGTTCAAACCTTGTTCTATCATTTCTCGATAAGTATTTTGGGCTTATTTCATTTTCATTATTATTATTATTATTATTTATTTGTTAGTGAAGCGCTCATGATAGCACGGGCGCTCATGATAGCACGGGCGCTCGGGCTACGGCATGTGGAAGAGAAACATTTTTTAGTATTTTTGTAGATTGTTCATAAAATAGCAGAAAAAGGCATAATATATGTAAACATTTTATCGTGTAGACAACAAACTAGCTATGCGGTAGTGTTGCAATATTAAACAATATGAGAAGAATATTTTATATTTGAAACTGCAAAATATTGTATTACTCACTTAAACAACAACAAACGAAAGCAACTACTGTAAAAATCTTGAAAAAGTTCGACAAACGGTTTATTACAAAAACAGTTTACCATTTTCATGATAAGGTAGTCGTGTATCGTTGAAGCTTTTGTAGAAGACTTGAAAAAACGTACGAGTGCACTGGATGTGTGAGCTCTCTCTACAGGTTTGTAAATTAAGATTTTAAATCAGGATTTAGGATTTAATGAAAAAAAGGAAAGATAATCGATGTTAATTAATTCAACAGAATGACATTCGCGCTAGACGTCTAAAGTATTTAGACAATATTAAATACTACAGAAGTGAAATTAAGCCAATTATATACATTGACAACATCTACGTACATGCAGGACACACTAAGCCAAACAGCTGGTCAGATGTTAGTGGTAAAGAGTAATGAAAATTTTAAAGATGTTTAAAATGTTTACATAGTAAATCTCTAAATTTTAGAAACAAAACTTAGTAAAATACACCATGGCCATTTAGCAACTTCAGTATCTCAATTTTATTAAAATTATAATAAGCTACTTACTCGGTTGTCAGCGTAGATACTAGCAGCTCCGCTTAATGTAATTTCACTAGCTTTTTCAGATGGTAGGAGGACAGATCCGGACAATTTAGATTTCAAAGTTTTCAAGTTTTGGCTGGGCAACAAAAGTTCGATATCAAGTTCCCCAGAAACGGGTTTACCTTCATCTCTAACATCGTATTTTCCGCCAAGTTTACCATTAACTTCAGGACCGTATGATGAAGTAATTTCAAATTCACCATTATCGACTGTGTACTTGAAAACTAATCCTGATTTGAGGGCTTGTTTTAATATAGATCCGTAGATTTTGGTCTGAAAAAAACAACTTATTAAACAACTTTTGTATTGAAGTGAAAACTTCTATTGTAGGTAATAGGTTTGTACCTATTATATAAGACCATGGGAAGGAATATATATTTAGAAATGGAGTAATTTAGGTGGTATGAACTATATATATATATATATATATATATATATATATATATATATATATATATATATATATATATATATATATATATATATATATATATATATATATGAAGTAAACAAGAAGTCGGAAGACCTCTCTTTGATAGTGAATTAGGTGAACCACAAATTCAAAGCCTCTTACTGGAGGCTGTTGAACGACACTAGAAATAACCTTTTATAAAAGATTGCATTTCATCTCAATTCGAATTCCACCATTGTTCTACAGGACCTTCGAGTTATTCTTGAACTCCTTATCAGGAACACTTGTAAAAGTTCAAACTGAAATGAAATGCAGTCTAGTATTTGGCCATTATAATTACAATAACAGCCTGGTACGATCTCCCGACTTCTTGTTACTTCGTATAGATGCCGCTGCTAGCTTTTTGACAGTGACATTGAGTCTTGTCATTATTAATTTTTATTACTGCCATAAGAGACGTCATTTTAATAATAGTTAAAAACTTCAAATGTTGTTTCTTTTTGCAGGTAATGCAAGTTTAATTTAATATTGTACAACTAATAATAAAGTTGTTCTTTTTGCAGAGAAACGCATTTGAGTTTTACTAATGTTTTACTAACTTTGTTGATTGAAAAAACAATCATAACATATATATATGTATATATATATATATATATATATATATATATATATATATATATATATATATATATATATCTATATACATAATGGTATTAACAAACATCACTTACTGAGGTATCTAGCACTCTCCTTTCACCTTCTTTATCAACTTTGACATTCAAATCGGCGTTGACATTTCTTCCGCTAGCATCATCAGCAGCCAAGTTGTAGCTAACGTCATAGACTCCTTCCTTGACGTTTACGTTATTATATTTACCAGACAAACTGAGTTTACGGCCGGGAGTGTTTTTGTTCTTCCTGTATTCTACACTAGCTTGACCTTGTCCTTTAAGAATATCATTCCTCTTGTTGTAGGCTACATTAACTTTTCCTTGCAAATATTGATCATTTGGAAGAATGACTTCGACTTCTCCGTTATATTTTTTGTTTTCATCGTCACCAGATTTTGCAGCGTTCAAATTGACCTCCAATACTTTTCCCAAAAGATTGACACTGTTTTTGGTATCTATACTTGTTGGAGACAATTTGCTGTTTGTGGACAAAATTATTTTTTGGTTGGGGTCTTTGTCAAAGCTTGGATATAATGTTACTACAACTTTGTACAAGGTTGGTGGCTGTATCTCAAAGTTGCTGTCAGCTTTTACTACTTTTTTAATCGATTGTGCGTCGATTTTGATGTGACCGTTACCAACACCTTTGACTGATTTAAGCTGTCCATTAACTACCAGAACATTTTTAATGTTTACTTTAACGCTACCGTTAGCATTACCATTTTTGTTAGCATTCAAAAAGGCATCTACAACCACTACATTGCCGCTGAGAATTTTGTTGTGAGCAGCAAAGTCAGTTGGATTGTATTGTAAGCCACTGTCTACTTTGAATGGAGTTGGGTGGGTGGGAAGCACAACAGTTAAATCAGCGCCGATATCTACACTGGATGGTTTGATATTGTGTGTAATAAGTCCTCTAACTTGTAGTTTCATTCCATTTATATCTAATTCGTTGTTAATTTTGCTCTTATCGGCTCCTTCAAGTTCTCTACTTGATTTAAAATCAACTTTGTTTTCCAGACCACGAATTCCAAATAAAACTTCAAAGTCTCCTTTTGTTTTTTTATCGACGTTAAAGTCCAACTGGGAACCAAATTTAATGTCGTTATATTGGAAGTCGAAATCATAATCAATACTCTTTGGTTTTTCGTCTGCTTGGATATTGACAACCAATCCGACCAATGGATAGGTGACCTTATTCTTAAATCCAAAATGGAAATCATTTGGTCCTTTGTACCTTCGTGTAACACCAGTTGCCACGCTAATAATATTTGTTTTAGAAGCTAGATCTTGACCGTGAATTAACTGCCAGTTGCTGTCAAGTTGAGACTGGTCACTTGATCTCTTCAGTCCTCCTTGAAGTTTAAAGTTAAAACCTGGGTTTATGCTATTCTTCACTTCGGCATTTACGTTCACTTGGGTTTTGTCAATATGTAAACGACCTAAAAAGAGATACAATACATTAAAGTTGATAATTAATATAAGAACCACAAAATTATCCAGCAAAAAAGTAACAATAACAAAAATTTCATGTAAAGAAAATAGAAAAATATAAATATTGTATAAAAATATTGGCAGTATACTTCGATCGGTTGGCCAAGTTGCAGTAAAGCTGCAGATAATGTTCTTGATTTTATAAATTTAATTAAAATTAAACATAATGTTAAAACTAAGAATATCAGACTAGATAATGAGGGTGAATTCTCATCACACAAAATTTAAAAATATTTGTAGACAAATGGGTATTGAGTTGCAGTATACTCAACCATACACACCACAGCAAAATGGTGCACCTGAGAGAATGAATCGTACATTGATAAAAAAAATAAAGTTGGAGTCAAACTAGCAGAAACTAACTTGCCTAAACATTTATGGGGTGAAGCAATGAGATGTTCAGCTTATGAATTGAACAGCAGTCCTACAATAGCTAATGGTGGTAAAACACCATCTCAGATATGGTATGGTGAAAATATTATTAATCATCTTAGACTTTTTGGTTCTAAAGCATGGAGTGTAATTCTTCCAAAGCCGAATAAATATGATATTAGAACAACAACAACAATAATGGAAGGTTATTCTAATTCAGGATATATATTGTGGGATTGTAAAAATAACAAAATAATTACATCTACAGATGTAATTTTTGATGAAAAACAAGTTAGATACAAAGATAGTGTAACTGATAATGTTAATGATAACAGTGAACATCAAACAGTTTGGATCAAAAATGAAGGAAATTCTGGAGGTACTGAAGATGGAAGCAACAAAAATGAAAGTTTAGCTGAAAACGACTATAATAATAGTAAGCAAGACAAGATGGTTGTAATATGTTGTTCTAAATAATAAAGAAATAATACATTATTAATATACTTATTTTGTCATTTATAAACTAAATATTGAAAATTTTTGGTCTGGGATTTCTTTCTGCATCAATATGTGCTGCTTTATACTTTATGTGAGGTGATTTTAAATTGTGCACTGGCGAATAAGTGCGTCTCAGATTCAGCAATTCTTATTAGTTGTAATGCCATCAATTCTTTTTAATATTGAGTTCTCTTAACCGTTGTATTTATAGTGTAAATAGTTCTATTTTACAATTAAACTAAATACGGTATAGATACAGCTGACCAAATGTGTGGCAACTATAGTATTTCCACAACTGTTCAATGAGATTTTTTTTTTCATATTTTAGGCACTTATGATATCAATGGCTTCGTCATTTACAATTACAATCAAACTTCATCACAACAAAATATAAAAAGAGTACTTGGAATGGGCTTGAGTATGGTTCAAGAGCAAATTGAAAAAAAAATCCACTCAACTATCATTACCTAAACCACTCAAAAGGATGCTAAATGTTCCAGATCCTAGTTCTGAAGGATTGTTATTAACAAAAAAGCAACGATGTACTGTTTATACTCGCTCTAAAGATATAAAATCAATAAGCCACTGCAATTTTTGCAACTTATGAAGTTTATTTGCATTTCTTGTATTTTTTAAGAGAATGGAAATCGAAATACACTGGCCACTACTCAGTAGTGCAGTGTGGAGCAGTGGCGCACCTAGGATTTTCCTGTGGGGGGGTTTGGTTGGGTACCGATTTTTTTTATGCTATCTCCATTTTGAGTCCTTAAAATTTTGTCCTTTAACCCCCAAAACCCCCGCTAGGTGGCCACTGGTGAGAAATAAACAGTATAGTGTCTGTAGACTGAAATTCCGGAAGCCCTGAAGAAATCAATAGAGAGGATGTCGAAAGCTTGGCACCGTGAAAATAGACGCAGTTCAACTCGAAGCCTGGTGAGTTTATTACTATTTTTTGTAATAATATTAATCTTCAATAATGCAATAAACAATTATGTAAAACTGTCAGACTTGGTGCCCATAAAGGAATTTCTAATGTTTTTTTTTAATTTAATTAATAAAAATTTAATATGTAATATGCAAATAAATCGTTTGAAGAGTGAAAAATCAAAACAATATACTTTTCAGACAGACTTTTTATGATATTAGAAAACTGTTATATGAATTAATCCATTTACATGAAATCGTTAGAACCTGTCTATAAAAAGAAATTAAAAAATCTTTCAATAACTTACACTATACAGAATATAAATAAAGTAGATTATTTGTGATGATAAATATTGAATATCTCACCTGCCAAAGAAGCTGATTGTTGTCCTTCAGAGACGGTTAAGTCGCTGAAGAGATCTTCACCTTCATTTCCGAGGTTTCCATTGATTCCTAAGACTTTTTGGTTGGGTAAGTGAACTCTTACGTTATCAAATATATATTTCTTGTTCTGTCCGTTTTGTTCAGCAATAATTCTTCCTTCGACTTGAACTGGTAATTGTTGGTTACCGTCTGGAGTTTTGTATTCAAGAATTGGACTATAAACTGCTTTGTCTTGGGAACCTGAAATGGCAACGCCAAACTTAAGATAAGTTTCAACGTTGTCTTGACCAGCTTTTAGCAGCAACGATTTCTCTTGGTTTGTATTTGTAATTCTTCCTTCAGCAAAGGCTGACTTAACGGGCGAAGAGAGTACAGCTTTAATGAATTTCTGAGGATAGATTTCACTTTGAACTTGAATGCTTAGTTTCTTTTGTCCATTTTTGCCGATGGTTTCAAGTAAAACTTCACCAGAAGTGTAGTCCTTATTTACAAGATTTTTAAAGTGGTATTCTTTTAAGTCTTCGTTTTCAATGCTGACTGAAACTTTAGCGTCTCCTGAAAATGGGAAAGGCAAGACTGGTACTTGTTTACCAGCTAAATTAGGACCGTTAACTTCAGCGCAGAATGCTAGTCCAATGAATTCGCTTAATTGATCTAAGCAGATCGAGAAATCTTTAGCTTGAGCAAATTTAAGAGGAGTGATAGAAACTTGTCCGGCATGTTCTCTACTTTCAAATATAATTTGGTGATTAGCTGCTAGAAGTTTCTGGATTTGTACTGGTAAACCAAATTTAACATCAACTCCCTTTCCGCCATTATAGAAGTTAATTCTAACATCTCCTCCGGTGGCAGTATATAAGTTAGATACTACTTTAAGACCATTTTCGACCACAAGGGCGTCTAAAGTAAGTCTTCCGCTGACTTCAATGTTGGCACTAGGAATTAGTTTAATATGTAGGTTGTTATCTTTGTTACTTAATAATGCTCTAACGTCGATACTTCCTTCAGCTTTAACTTGAGTGTTTGAAGTTCCTTCCACTGCTAGACGCAGAGGGAATCCAAGAGATGTTGGGTAGTCTAATTCAGCGTCCAGGAATTGAATGTTGGCACGAACAGTTTCCTAAAATTAAAAGGTAATATTTATTTATTTATAAATATACGGGATTCCCCTATTACAAAAAAATATATGTTAACATACAGTGTAAAAATCAATCCCTGTAATTGCTTATAAACTAATATATTTACATATGTTAATAAAACATCAAAAATATAGTAATAAAAAGAATGGATTACTTACATCAAAGTTCTTTAGTTTGTCCAAGCCTTCGTTGAAACGGCTTATAAGTTTATCAATGATAACTTCAGGTGAAAGACCATCTTGATAAGCATTTAAGTTCTGGTGGAAGATTTCTGAACCAAAAGTTTTAAGACTTAGATCAATGTCCAAATCTTTGTCTAATGGATTTTCTTTAAATTGAACAAGTTTACCAATATTGTCAATTTCTTTTCTGGATACATCACGTCTCGCTCTTAAGCTTGATTTTAGTTTTTGGTTAAATTCCTTCCATAATTTGTTACCTTGCTGGTTTTTATCTTTCCATAATTCACTGAGAGATGCTGTATTAATAACACCTTTTGGTCCAAAGTAGTGTTCAACAAGACGGTCTAAATTTTGTTGTCTAAGGCTAAGCTCTAAAAAGTTGAAAGAGTGTCCGAACAGTTCAGCTGTTACGTTTAGATTGGTTGATCTCGGTAAGAAAGCATTTGGAGAGTAGATGACGTTAGCTTCGCTTGAGGCTGCTGCACCAATTGTGTCAACAGCGTAGGAAAGTTCACCGTTGTACGACCATTTCCTAGGATCAATGGGGAATTTCTTAGGAACGTTGAAGCCCAAGAATTGTTTGGCTACTTGTTTGTCTGGGTTAGCAGATGCCTTTAAGTTGCGAATGTGTGAAGCAATAAATCCTCCAACTAAAATGAAGTATAAAAAATTGAAATAATTTATAATTTAATACATTTTAGCAAATGTCAAAAATATAAAATACAAAGACCAAACATAAGAATCAGTATTACTAAGTACTAAGAAACGAGGAAATACTACAAATCCTTAAATAATTGCCGTCAAAAATTTAAATCACGATTAAGAATTATTTGTAAAGACACTAATGGTAAAATTCTACATGATAAAAACTCAGTTCTTAATAGATCTACACGTCAACTACACAGTGAAGACCCAACAAGAGAAGAAGTGTCAAATGCCATCCTAAAATTCAGACAATAAAGCCCCAGGAAGCGATGAAATTTATTCGGAAATGTACAAAAAAAAAGTGGTGATCAACTTTTTGCAGCAATCCATAAACTAATAATACTTTTATGGCAGAATGAATTGGTACCAGAAGAGTGGCTAAAGGGAATAATATATCAAGTGCATAAAAAGGGTGATCAACTGGAGTGTAAGAACTGTAGAGGCATTACTCTACACATCAAATTCAAGCACAAAAGTCACTAGAATATAACATAGATACACATCATATCTTCGCCGACTTTAAAGCAGCGTATGACAGTGTGAAAAAAACTGCATTATATAATGCAATGATAGACTTTAGGATCCCACCTAAGTTAGTTAAGTTGACCCAACTAACAATGCAAAACGTAAGCTCATGCGTTAGAATTGAAAGAGAACACTCTACGTTCTTTGACATTAATAATGGTCTAAGACAGGGGAACACGCTGGCGTGTCTCCTTTTAAATATTGCCTAGAAAAAGGCAATCAGACAATTAATGTTAGAATGAATGGAACTATTTTTAATATATCGACGCAAATTCTCGCATTCGCTAACGATACAGTTATAGTAGGCAGAAGTATGAGAGACACGGTGCAGTGTTTTACAAGGCTTGCGGATGCGGCAAGTGAATTAGGACTTGTGGTAAACGAGGAAAAAACCAAATATATGTTGGTTTCTAAAAATCCCCGAAATATCCAACAGAGAATTCAAATTCTTAGAAAGATTTTTGAGGCCGTAAATGAAAATGGGCTATGGCGTCGAAGATACAACTTTGAACTATATCAGTTATACACCGATACAGATATTGTGAAATTCGTTAAAGTGCAGAGACTTAGATGGGCTGGACACATTGCTAGGATGTCAGATCACGAATACAAGAAGAGATTAACATTTTCAAAATCAAAGGGCACAAGAAGTAGAGGACGACTACGAAGGAGGTGGATTGATGATGTGGAAGAAGACCTACAGATTCTAAGGGTCAGAAGATGGAGGGAAGTTGCCAGGAATCGACAGGAGTGGCGACTTCTTTGTGAGCATGCCAAGGTCCACAACGGATTGTCTTGCCACTTATGATGATTACTAAGTACTATATACGAAATAAACGACTCCAACAAATAACTGAAAATATTTTTCGACAAGGAAGATCTACAACTGATCAGCTATTTACAGTAAAATAATCAAATCGTAGGAATACGGCATTGACGTCCACAACATATTCATAGATTTTAAACAGACCTTATAACTCAATTAATAGACAAAAAGACAATACAACTTAATTAATAGACAAAAGTTATATCAAATATTGCATTGCTTTAATATCCCTTAACGTCTTACATGTAAGTCACAGGCATGATATACTTAACACTGAAGGGGATAACCTGCACGTAATGCCGTACAGAAATATTGGAAACGGAAATTTTTTTATTTTCGGAAAACTTTTTCCCATTTTCGGTAATTTGACACAGTACGGCATCATACACAAAGTTTCGAATCGGTATATTTTTTGCAACGCAGTACATTTTGGCTGGGACAGGGGTAAGAAATTTAAGGCGCCTCTAGAAATCTAAACCTTAATTTGAACCCCCGTGCTTTGTGTACCGATAAGAATAATAAGAATAAGAAAAAATATGACGCTGGTCTATAAAACAACTAGATTTTTAATAAGAAGAATTAAGTACCCAAACTAAGTACAGTCTTTGACATTGAAAACTGAATCTAAATCCCATAAAAGTGTGGTTCTGTTCTGAATGATATGACAAACGATTATATTAGAATTGATCAGTAATCATTTAAAACATAATAAAACATAAAAATTACCTTGATAGCTTTGTTCCTTTTCCAATAGAGCCTTTACTACGTTACCAACCTTAGCATTGGGACATTTTGCCAAAACAAGATATGCCTTAATTCTGAGTTCAGAATCATTTTGAATGTTTTGCAAAATTTGAATAGCGCTGTTTCTAATCTTATCCTTGCAAGGATCTGAAAGATAGGCTTCCAGTGCGAAAGCTCTTAATCTTTCAGCAGCTTGTCTGTTTTCGGCAACGGAAACAATTTTGGCTGCTACGTTGTCATTCAAATGTCCGAAATTTCCAAGAGTTTTCAACACAAGAATAATTTCATTTTCGGCTTTCTTGTCTTTTGGATTTCCGTTACCCAATTTTTGAATAAGCCTTTGAGTTATTTGATTGAGAGCATCAACTTTGTCACATGGATGTTGTTGGCAATATCGTCCTACTAAGTTTCCAATACCCAGGTATGCTTGATCGGGAAGATTTGGCACTGCAAGTAATTGCTAAAAAAGAAAGTTGATTACAAAATAGTTTTATCCACTCTATCAATTTTGTAACCAATATACTTATGTGATGTGTCGCTGTTTTTAAAATAGTGGCCAAAATTCTGGAAACTACAAAAGTTATCGTTTTTTAAACAACACTCGTCTTATGATCGTGATTTATATAGTTATCAGTACAATTACTTTTGTATTTTATTGTTTTATATTTCTGCTTAATATTTTATGTATTTCTCACTCTATGTATATTAACATAATTATTTAATAAAATATGGAACCAAATTCAGGTGAAGCGCCGAAATGGCAACATTGACAATACTGTATTGCGTCAGGGTTTTGCTAGTCCATCAACGACCCAATTGGAAGCGTTTAGTACAGTTTAGTGCGACTTCCAGTGTTTATTAGTGACTTCAGGTAGTTGTTACTAAGGTGATATAGTTTAATTGTCGGAGAGGAATACATCAGTGCCGATTCAACGAAAATGGCACCAAGAAACTCAAAATGTGTTGCGACTAGTCAACCAGGAAAGAGAGTCAAAGCAATTATCCTTCGAGAAGAAGTTTACACATGTCAAAAAATAGCAAACAAATTGGGTGGTGGCGCCACACAATCAGGTGTAATAAAAGTTTATGAACGTTATCATAACACTGAAACAACAAAATCAGCAAAAAGAACGAACAGAAAACCAAAAGTTAGTCAATACAATGAGTGTAGAATATCTCGACTTTCTTTAGAAGATCGTCACAGATACGCAAAAGAAATTATTGCTACTTTCAAATCAACTGGCTTACAAATATCGGACCGCACTATCAGAAGAAAGTTGTGTGAAACTGGATTGCTAGTACGAACTCCTAGAAAGAAGCCGTCTGAACAAAAAAAAGAGAGGCAAAAAGGCATTAATTGGGCTTTGGCACACAGAGGGTGGACAGAAGAACAGTGGAGTAAGATAATTTGGAGTGATGAAACCAGAATTTCGATCTTTGGGAGTGACGGAGTGAAGTGTGTTCGCCGACGACCGAGGGAAGACCTTTTGTTCCAGTGTACTACGGTTACTATAAAACATCCTGTGAGTGTCATGGTATGGGCTTGTATGATCACTAATGGAGTTGGACGTTTACTAGTAATAGAGGGTAATATTAATGCAAAAAAATATCAGGAAGAGATACTGCAAGCCAAACTGCTGCCGATTATCAGAGATTTGTTTGAAGAGGATGCCCAACAATGCATCTTCCAGCAGGATGGATCGCCTTGTAATATTGCTAAGACTTCCATAGGATGGTTGAAAAACCATGGCGTTACTATCGTGCCTTGGCCTGGAAATAGTCCCGATCTAAATCCAATATAAAATTTATGGTCAAGGCTGAAAGTGTTAATATCACGCCGAATCCCAAGTAACAAGAGAGTCTGTCCTAAAAAACAAAGATTATCCTACCAAATACTAATTTATTTGATAATAACCATTGTATCATTTTTTTTAAATATATCTACTAATAGCTAACGGCTGTTGTTTTTTTATTTTTAAATTTTTAGAGGGTTTTTTCTTTAAAAATAGATGTTAAATATTAAGTAGAAGCATAAAACGATGCAATAAAATTATAGATAATTTTATAAATAACATAAGTCTTGTGAAAGTTGTTAATGTTGATAACCAAACTAAAATTTCCAGGATTTGGCCACTAGTGTAGATCAGTTTTTGTCAGAAGTATAAAAGTGATTTTCACTAGACGTAAATTTTTAATAAGTAAAAAATAATAAACTTACACTAGCGGTTTTTATGGAGTTCTCAGTTGCGTGTTTCACCAAGGACAGCCCAATATAGACCAGTTGTTTTTCTTGATCGCTCAATTCGTTGCTTCTTAATAAAGTAATAGCTACTTCAATCGCATCACCAGTTCCTGCTTGCAAGAGAGCATCCAAGAAAATTTTTTTGGCAGCTACTTTGTCACCAATACCTACACCAGACCTGACTTGGTTGTAAACGGCCAATAGATCGTCTTTCTTAGCTGCTTTAACGGTTTTAATCAAATCAACGAATTTTTTAGCGGTTTTTTCTCCAACAACAATATCAATAGTTTTTACTACTTCCTTAACAGCGTTTAAGATTACGTTGACGCCACTATTAGGAGCAACAACTGGATGGGGATTGTCGAAAATAATGGATTTAGGCACGCTGGGAGCAGCTTTTGGATTATCTTTGGAAGTGCCTACTAAATGTAGTTTGCTGTTAATTTCAGCTTTGGCACCGCTTTTGCCTACGGAGAATGGAACATATAGATAGCTTTCAACGACATTTACTTGATTCAATACGCCGTTTTTGATCCTCAGTTTAGCACTGTAATCTCCGTTAAGGATAGGACTAGATTTGATTTCACTGTTAAGATTGAAAGTGGTTGCGAAAAAGTCTTGTCTGAGATGTTCTCTGTAGGCACATTTGTTTAAGTTACGGCCTTTTACTACAACCAAATCAGCTCCTTCTTTATGTTGTGCGACTTCAGTAGGACATAAACCGAAAATGTCAGTTTCGTATCCATTCCTTAAATTGACTTGGAAAAGAGATGCAATGGCCCGTTTGAGATTAAGTGAGTTCTGGGTATCAGTAGGTTCGGCACATATACTGTCTTCAATGTGTCCGTCATGGAAATTAAGCTGAATCGCCTTTTCCACGTCTGGAATATGGCCATGTTTCTACAAAAAAAGGATAATAATTAGAATAAACAAAAATCAAACAGAACAATTACCAAATAATATTTTATAACACCTTTAAAAAAACCTTCTCGATAAAGGTTAGATACTAGCTTATGGCATTTATGTATAGGAATCATAATATGGAAAATAATCAATATTTCTTAAGGACTTCCAAAGGAAAAAATATAAAGGGTGTTCTATTTGAAATAAGAAAGTTCAATAGATTTTCAGAAAAACAAAACATCTGACAACAATGGCATCAAAAGCACTGCACACCGAATCTATAAAAATCGAGCAAGGCGTTCCATTCATAAAACTCACTCTGTATTCTTTTTAATTTAAAATACAATACAACAGGAAACAATATACAACCATAACAGTAATTTTTATTTTCATACTTAGCTCTTTGGCACTACATTATCTACTGATATCAAGTATAGTTACCTTTGAATTTCCTGTCAAAACTTGAACGTTTTGAAGCCTGAGAAGTTGGTTACAGTCTCCTAATTGTGTTAATAATACTACAGCTTTTACATCAGTACTTGCTACTTGTCCTTCGGCAGACGATAAGCTAATGTCGATTTTACCTTCATAGTTGTACTTGTATGTTGTGCCGGGAACGTATTTGAATAATTGAGAATCTATAACAAATAAACAATTACCAGATGTATTAGAAAATTTTGGTAGAAAATATAAATGTTTTATTATAACGTAAATATAAAGCACATACTACTTTTCCTGCATCCCGTTCTGCAAACTTGATCTGAAATATAAAATACACGAATTAGTTAATAATAATATTACAATAGTAATAAATTAATAATAGTACTACAATATTTCTATGTTATTACAATATTTCTATATTACAATATTTATATGCTATTTTTATTTTTCTATTGTGCCGCAAAACACTGAAATTTTAAAAATGCACTAAATCAACTAACATTCTATTCAACAGGAACAAGTTTGGCAGTTCGATAAGAAAGAGCATTGCTACTAACAACAAATATACTTTTTGTTATGTTGGTGCACTCTTCATATAAACTTATGAAGTTTCATTTCAATCTGTTAATTTATTCTTTGTTTCCAAGTCATTTAATATCGATGTGTCACAGTGATTGAATTTTTATTTTTGAAAGGTTTAAGAGCAAAGGAAATTTATGAATAAATGTTGAAAGTGTATAAGAACGCCTACAAATAGTACAGTAGAAAGATGGGTTGGTAAATTTAAACGGGGTCGTACATGTACATGCCAGGAAGACGATCCACGTCAAAGACGTCCACAAAACAGCAACAACAGAAACCGTAGGGGAAATGAAGGATATCGTATTGGAAAATTGCCGAGTAACTTAGAAGAGATTTAGTACAAGTCCTAGGCAATAGGCACCGCATAAGGCAGTGTAAACAATATTTTGCTGAAGTATTGGGTTTCAGAAAGCTGAAACATTTCTTATGAACTATTGCAAGTAATCGTAGCAACTTCCATTCCATCCTAACAGCTGTGGAGGAGTATTTTGCCCTTCAAAATTCTCACTTTAAAGATGGAATTCATAGATTGGAATCTCATTGGAACAAGTCTATTGATGTTCAGTGAGACTATACTGAATATTAAAGTGTATTTTAAACTTTAAAATTGTGTTTTTCTTATTGAACTGCAAAACTTATTGAACAGCGTATTATATACAGTTTTATCCTGAAGTGTAATTACTTAGTTTTTAATTCATTCCGTATTCTCTGGAATATTCCATAACATTTCCATATTCCGTAACATTCCATATCGATCGAATGGATATGGAATGTTACGAAGGTGAAAGAAACAGATATAAAGTGGAAATTTGCTGACCATAACATCAGGCAGAAGGACGATAGATGAAACAAACAAGAGACCTTAGGAATCAAAACGACTCATAGGAAGACCACATATGAGTTAGACAGATGATTTAAAAATACATGCCGGACCAAGATGAATGAAAATAACATAATAGACACAGAAAGATGGATATAAAAAGAGCTTTATTTAAAGAGGTAGATAATAGTCTCTACTTTATCAAATTTTCCACCTGTCCATTGGACCCATTATTTTGTCAATTAATTATTTCCTATCCATTAGATAGATAGAGAGATAGATATAGTAGTAACTAACTAATCTAGTCTCCTTTATTTTTAGATACACACCAGTACGCCCCTTACACCCGAGATAAAGTCTTCATCTTGCTCTTTCGTTTTTTGATTCTATACAATACTAGTTACGGTGTTTTTTGGAGTTTTTATAAAACCATAAATTAATAATTAATTGACACAAACTGGGAGTTTATAAAAACCCCGCCGCAGAAGACCTCAGATGAAGTGCTGGGTAAGGTACCCAAAGGGCAGCGAAACAACTGGTTTGATGAGGAATGCAAGCAAGTAACCAAAGACGCGTTTTTGCAAATGATCGAAAGAAGGACTAGGAGCAATGTTGAAAAATTTAGAGTAAAGAAAAGAAAGAAAAACAAAAGCACAAACAAAAAAGGCAGAAATCAATAAAAAGTTCAAAGAAATAGAAAAATTAAATAGAGAACATGAACACAGAAAATTTTCCAAACAAGTTAATACAAAAAGAAAAGTTTTCAAGCCATAAGCGAACCAAGTCAAGGCTCATAATGGAATTCTTTTGATCAACAAAGTAGAAGTACTAAAAAGGTGGCAGGAACACTTTAGTATGCTACTTAATGGAGAAAGTAGAGCCGAAGGTAGAGATGATATAGAACTAGAACAGGAGGAAACAGAGCTACCAACTTTACCAACTTTGGAAGAAATGAATAAAGCAATTCAGTCTCTAGCCAGAAACAAATCACCCGGAGCACATAACCTACCCGCAGAAATATTTAAACGTGGTGGCCAAACATTTGTAATTTTATTTCACAAACTATTAATACAGGTATGGCAAGAACGCGCTTTACCATAAGATTGAAATACTGGAGTTATATTATATACACAAAAAAGGAAGCGCGCTTGACTGTTCAAACTTTAAATTTTCCTTCTTACATACACAGCATACAAAATGTTGTCCCTGATACTTAACGAACAATTGTCACAGTATACTGACAATATAATAGTATTCTAACAAAGTAGCTTTTGAAAAACAGATCTACCATTGATTACATATCATCCATCAGACGAATATTAGAAAAAACTACGAAGTACGGCATATATTGTCATTACATCTTCGTAGATTTTAAGGCAGCATACTATTGACAGACACCAATTATATTCACCTATGATCGAATTTGGAATACCAAAAGGATTGGTAGAATTAATTAAAATGGAAGGATGGAAGAATGTTTTGAGGCAGGCCAGGGCTTACGGAGGGATGTAGCGCCAACTGGTGATAATGACAGATTAATAATTAATTTTTATTCATTTCTAAACATGATATTTTAGCTAAAATCGTTGTGTTTTAACTTTTAAAAATTGAATTCTAATATGATTTAATGTAAAATCTGGTTAAAACATAGTTTTTAAATACTTGTTTGCATTTAATTACCCTAGTAAGGAATATTATGACTAGACACTCCGTAATTTCTTGACAACGTTTTTTTGTTCTTTAGCATACCAGAATAAACTCGAAGATCCATATGGGATATACCTATGTGTTTATTAAATTAGTTCTTGTTGGGATATTGTCATTACGTCAATTAGATCAAGTGAATAATAGCCGGTGAGCATTATACAAGCGGTTGTTTGTTACAGAAGACAATAGTGGTATTAAAAATACAAATAAAGTGTAGTCGAGATAAAGCTTTGTATGGAATACGGGGAATTCAATTATCAACGTTCTTTTACGTTTGTAAATGCTTAGTAAATTAGATGTCAATTGGTTGTCGGAGGTTGTTTGCAGGGATTTTATGCGATTTTAATTAAAATTTGAATTAAACGAGAATATAACACATTTTTTCTTCACAACTGTATTTTATGACAATGGAAAACTTTATGTGTGGTGAACAATAACGATTGCAGATTACTTAATAACAATCAGTTTAAAGGAAATGAGAAAAAATAGAAATAATTCATTTTAGATAGTAAAATATATCCAAAGACGGAGAATTTAAAAAAGGGAAATGAAGTCAGCATAATTTTCCAAAAATAAACAAATAAAAAGTAGACAGAAATAGAAACAGATATAAAATGACGCTCCTGTAACCTGGAGATTAACCCAAATTAAAAATGAAAATCCTAAAGAGGTTCTAATTGAAATTGCTAATGATATTTTATCGCATAATTTGACAAGTCAGAATGTGTCAAACTGTTACAACCAGGAAAGTAACTAAAAATGCTTGTAAAAATGTAATGCGATAAGTTGTACTAAAGATAAAATTAATGTTTCAAAGATATATGTAAATGGGCAACTAATTTTTTAAACAGAAGCTTATTCAATATGGTTTATAAACTAAAACATTATAGAGTCTATCTGAGAAAATCTGAGGGTTCGGAGCCAATTTATATCCATAATAAAGACATAATAAAGAAACTAATGTAGGTCAGTGACAATTATGGTAGAGTTGTTAAATTAAAAATGGCTAATCAATGTAAACTACAAATTCAATTTAGGTTAGATATATATATATATATATATATATATATATATATATATATATATATATATATATAAACATTAAAAAAATAATGATACTAACAATAATAAATAAGAAAACACAAACATAGAACATATAAAATAAAAATTATTAAAGTCGAAGGTTACAGCCTCGAAGCCAATCTCTTGCCTTGGGAGTAAGTTGGTGGATTTCTTGAAAACTTGCCAACGAACTTGGTGGCTAGGCACTAGAAGACGATGTGGTTAATTGTTCAACAGCGCTGCATTTGTCACATCCCGGACTGACATTTATACCCCACTGGTTCAGAGACTTGTTTCCAACTCCATGACCAACTCGTATTCTATCAAGGTTGCACCATTCACGACGAGGAAGAGAAAAGCCGTCTGGTTTAATTGTAGGGTTTTCTATGAGATTAGCATTTCTGATATCTGGATTTCATTCGCCCATCCAGTGCTCCTCAGTAGTGAAATCAGTCAATCTTGTAGCAGTTCTAGTAGGTGGATGTCTGGTTTTCAGTCTTAACTCTCTTTGGTCTAGCTCAGCGATGTCTGTATTTATCGGTAGTGCTGGGTTTTGTTGGCATTTTTGAACTAGGGTTTTGAGTGCGGCTAGTCGTCTTGTTGCTGGTGGAGCGATGTTGCTTAAAACTGGAAGCCGTTGGGTTGGTGTGGGCTTTATAGTTCTCGTTATGTGCCTCATTGTTTGGTTTAACTGGGTATCTATGACGTTTGTGTGATGCCTGTTTAGCCAGACAGGAGCGCAATATTCTGCAGTAGGATATACTAAGGACAGCGCGCTCGTTCTAATGACCTCTGCATTGGACTTCCATGATGTATTTGCTAATTTCTGAAATAATGTTATTGCGGGTCTTTATTTTTGCTGAAGTGTTCTCCAAAAATGCTGTTTAAATGTTAGGGTACGATCCAGAGTTACACCGAGGTATTTTGAGTTCGAGCTGTGCTTTAGAATGGTTAAATCGCATTCTATGTTTAGTCTGTAATTTGTCTTGTGGTTGTTAAGATGTTATAGGTTAGATAAGGTTCAATGTAGTAGTAGTACTAAGTGTAGTATCCTTTACAAGCCTGCAAATTCTGTGGTTTATCTATGCGGTAGTATTATTTCCAGTGTTAAGGAGTGCTCCCAGATATACAAATTCGTTCACTGCTTAGATGACGTCGTTTTCTATAACAAGTGGACATAGCGTTTTCGTATAGCGTTTTCCGTTCTCCCAACAATATTGATATCATCATCATAGGCCAGGATTTGCAGTTTTATTATATATTGAACCAGTGGTTGTTGTTTGTGACATACGTATTACTTTTTCTAGAGCCAGACTGAACCAGTTCAAGATATCCCTATGGTTACTGAAAATAACTCAATCTGTAGCCTTAGTATCTCTATTCTAGGGAATGTGTATAAATTTTCTTAGAAGATCAAGTTCACAATTTGGACGAGAATATTAACCTGGCTTTAATTGAATATAGAGATGGATAAGTATTTGAGAATATTAAGATAATACCTATACTAAAAGTAGTTTAAGGTAAGGATAGGTTCTGTATGAAAGACCAGCGTGTCAAACTTTATGAAACGATTTATCAAAAACTATCAGGATAATATTTTCACTACTATAACTATTTTTATAATTATACAATTATAATTTAATTATTTTAATTATCGATGTAGTGTAATACACATTGTAAATCAAGTGGGGAAATAAAAAAGTTATTTCCCCTAAGATAGCAATGTTTATATTACACTGAAAAACTGTTAATAAAAATGCAATTAAAATTTATTATCTTAATTTAGTTTTTAAAAAGTTCCTCGTTATTTAATATTTTTAGATAACTTATGATAAATTTATTTATTATAAAACTAAAAAAAGTATCACTGCGAAAACATTTTGCATGCGAAAAGGAGATGATATTGCTTATTTTAGGAACTATTAATCGAACGCGATTAAGAGGTCAAATATTTTTATTCACTTCTGACATTGCCCCGAAGGGTTGTTGTCAACGAGAAATCTTCGAAAGTGATAACGAAATATGGCCTTGAAAAGTGAAGTTATCAGGAACAGATTGAAGAATCAAAGAAGCTATCAGAAAGTACAAAATATAACTAACTGATAACCCACGTAAGAAATATTCTTCAATATTCTTTAAAATGTGTATACCATAATGGTTAAAGAAATAAGGTGTATATGTAATTATAACTGTTTGAGACGCTGATATATGCCAACAAAGGTAAGTTTAACATAAACTTCAACTTCCATGATCACGATACAAGATCTAGAGATGCTATTAGGGCACAACGTTTTAGATTAACAAAGAGTATAAAAAATTCGACTGATGTTGGTTTGTATAACTTTTTTCCAAATGAAGTAAAAAGTCTTCACTTATTATCGATTAAGCTTAAAATGAAATCACACTTTTTAAACCATTGTTTCTATTCCATAACGGAGTACCTAAGTACAACTTTTACACAATAGTACTAGTTTGGTCAGGGCATTTGCACATTATGACAATATTTCATGTTTTTATATTTTTATTTAGTGTGTTTGTCGTTTCTGAAATTGTTAGTAATAAATATCTGTTTGTAATATTTAAATTCGCAAAAATTTTAATTAAATTTTATAATATATGTATGTAATAATTGTCACTATTCCTTTGACTTGTCAAAAGCAAAATTATTTTTGTATATTGACCAAATAAATTTTATTCCATTCACATAAGTTGATATATTATTGTAATAGATAATATTTATAGTATCTGTTTTTCACTTGCAAGATCAACAAGTACACTTAGTCAGAATAATTAGAAAAAAAAATGTAGTGAGATATTAGGTTCCAAAGAAAATATTTTCACAATAATATCTCACAGCACAAGCATCGGACATAAAAAAAGATTTTAATTAATTATATTCGCCACAGATATTAATTAACATTTTAATGTATACTATATCTAGAATTTTCTATTCCATATTTTTCGATTTATTATAAAAGTTCATTATCATTGTGTGCATAATAAATATTTAAGTTCAAAGTCATGGTTTATTCCGATAAAACCAAGTGCTGCTAACTATTTATATAAAATTATCTAGTTTTATGTGGGAAAAATATTGACAAACAAAAAAATTGTTTTTAGTTTAAAGTTTTATATCACATACAGCGACAGCTTTTGATGTCATTAATTCGGCAGCAGAAGTATAATCAGTGATTATTAATTGACCGTACCAAAATAAATATGAATTTAATTGTTAAAAAGGAAGTAAAATGGAAAAATTGTTTGTGGAAGACAATAATGAGCAGTACAGCAAACACAAAAGAGTAAAACGTCAGCTAATGAACGAAATTTGTAAGAATCAAGGAAAATAAACATAGTCGATGCAATAAAAAGGTAAATAAGAAAAATAGACAGGGACGGAAAATATTGACCTCACGAAAACAATTGCAAAAAAGAAATTGTAGGAAATTGTATTTGCAGTAATTTCAGTTCCTTTTTGTCGAAAAGTTGAAAATAGCGGTACAGCAAACACAAAAGAGTAAAACGTCAGCTAATGAACAAAATTTGTAAGAATCAAGGAAAACAAACATAGTCGATGTAATAAAAAGGTAAATAAGAAAACTAGACAGGGACGGAAAATATTGACCTCACGAAAACAATTGCAAAAAAGAAATTATAGGAAATTGTATTTGCAGTAATTTCAGTTCCTTTTTGTCGAAAAGTTGAAAATAGCGGACATACTGAGCAAAACGTTTCTTCTTTAAATTCAAGATTCCGGCTAACGCAACGGTCGGATTTAGTCGCGATTTTAAATTAACACTACTATTCACCACCCCTAAAGGTTAGAAAAATAAAATTTGGGGTAGCTCGCCATGCAAGGTCAAATGCTATCCCGATTAGACTAATGATGATGCAGTATTGTGCGAATTAATGGAATTATTGTGACATTTTTCAATATTCACAGTTGGCAACACTGTCCGCGCATTTACAACTGACCAAGCATCGAAAACATAACCTTATTTTTCTCTGCCTTTTATTTGAGGACATTTTCCACTAAGATTGTTTCGTTTAATTCCATTATGGGTATTACGCCTAGGAAGCGTGAAAAGATTATCTTGACACACTGCTATGTCACAAAGAGGAATCACAAGAACGTGTGGTGTGAGCCAGGGGTAGTAAGCAAGATTTTGAAGCGTAAACGAGAAAAGGGATCAAGGGATGTAAAAAGGTTACGAAAATGCAGAAGGAAGAGAAAAACAGCAGCAGCAGACGAAAGATTTTTACTTCTAAAGAGCAAATTGGACCCAAGAAAAACAAGCCAAGAGCTCCAACAAGATTTAGCAGCTAAGGTGTAGTGATTCATTACTCAACTGTTTGGAGAATGGTACAAGGGCAATGCGTCCACAGAAAAAGCAGCTTCTAACTGAACAAATGAAGAAACAAAGGGTATTGTGGGCCAAAAATATTCTAATTGCAGCAAGTCTGACAATGAAAACCTTACACCATCTCATATCGATCAAACCGTCAAACATCTAGTCAAAAAAATGTTTCGAGGATGTTTTTCATATATGAGGGTTGGATCGTTGGTACCAATCGAACAGCCAAAAATACAAATCCATGTTGAAATAGAGCATTTGGACATAGAACTCCGAAAATATCAGCCCCAAGGAGGAGCGATTCTTCAACAGGACTCTGCTCCCTGTCGCAAGTCAACTCAAATGTTTTCGTCAGATGAATGTTTTCGATTGGCCCGGGAATTCGCTAGACCTCAACCCCATTGAAAATTTATGGGCTATTTGCAAAGCTAGACTACGCAAAATCGACTGAACTACAAAAATAATAATGATAGAAGCAGTCATTTAGGTTTGGTTTCGAGATGAAAGGATATCTGGGAAATGTCAGAAACTCATAGAATCTATGTCAAAAAGGGTGTAAGTTTTCCTTTATAGTTTTGTCAAAATATATTTTTCTAAATAAACTGTTTTTTCATTAAAACATCCTACGATTCAATTAATTACAGAACTGTAGGTGCTTCCTCAAATCGCAGCTTCTGATGGCCTGACTGCATTTAAAGTTAAAAACCGTTTTTGATTGTCAATATCTTGTTACCTTGAAGCTCAACTATAACAATTCTTACATAGATATTACTAATCAACATCATTATATCAATGAGAATTTTGGCTTTTTGCCACGTTTTGGGTATTGCCACAAAATTAATTATTTTTGGTATTTTTCAACTTAATTCTCAATATCTCTGTGGTTTTCCGGGTTTGACTTCGCGTTGAATAATTTACTTCAAGCGTTGATTGAAATATTGGATATAAAGGCGGCTACAGACACACATGCAAGCTTGTCCAGCATGCTTGTTCAATCTTTTTGTACAAGCACGCTTGCGTGTCTGTAGGGAAATGTGGTGCAAGCTTTATGATTGTACAAGCGGCTTGAGGATTGAAAGGATCTTAATTATGCATTCTTGAATTAGCGCGCTTGTGCAAGCAAAACGGTATGTGTGTACCCAGGATTTTCAAGCTTGAACAAATTAACATCCGTTGTGTTGCTTTGTCAGGTAGCATTTGAGTAGTTTTCGTCATGACTAGTGATCTCAAAAAGATTAACCGTGAATTACTGGAAGAGTTTATTCAAGAATACCATAATCAGCCATATCTTTGGCACGTTAAATCCAAAGAATATTATAACAAAGCAAAGAGGAATGCAGCGTACAGAATATTATTTGAAAAATATAGGTTAATTGACGTTAATGCCGAAGGATGCAGTTGTTAAAAAAAAATTTCTTCCGGACTAATTATAGAAGAGAAAAGAAAAAAGTTGAAGATGCGGATCACTCTGGAATGGGTGTAGATGAAAGTTATGAGCTTACACTTTGGTATTACTACCTGTTTTTACATGAGACAAGAGACAAAAGGTTTAAATACGTCTGTTCATCCATTCTAAGATAATTGTGCCAGTTACGCGGATATATTTTCAGCTCACTTAGTAAGCTAATGTGAGAATAGGTTTTCAAAAAGCGGCCAAAGTGAGCGTATCGTCGTCCGAGCTCGATATATGTTATTAAACTACCTCTATTTTTATCAAGCATGCTTGTACGTGTGGTGCCAAAGGCAAATTGTGCATACTTATACAAAAAGATTGAACAAGCATGCTGGACAAGCTTGCAGTTTGTCTGTAGCTGCCTTTATATTTCAATTAAAGATGGGAGTATTCGAATACTGGAATCGAGTAGTATCCGATTCCTTACAGAATCAATTGTACTCGAGTACTCGAACTGGAAACCGATTGAGTACTGAGTACTGAATTACCTGAATACTTGCCGAATATAGAACCGTCGGAAATTACAGTAATGTTCGGGTCATTCGGAATTTATCTGTTCCTGGGACTTCGGTTCCATCTGAAAGAGTCTTCTCGAAGGAAGGACAATTTACGAATGATCGTCAAAACCGACTATTACCAAAAAACTTGGACACAATTATATTTTTAAACAGTTTTTATATTTAAGTTAGTTTTTTTTTTATTTTTTTGTGATATATTCTATAATGTTTTTTTATTTTATTTATACTTAATTTATATTTTTAATGTTCATTTAATATTTAAACTGTTTTTTTATTTTTTAGACAATAGTAGAATACTGAAAGTTTTGTTATTAGCTAATTAATTACTTTAATTATACCAAATAATATATTTAAACACTTTGTTATTAGAATAATTTTTGGTCTATTTTTTGTGATACCTATCTATAATGTTTTTATTTGTCTGCCAAAATTATATTTATTATAAAAAAAATATACGCAAAACACACACAAATAATTGAAAAATCATAGATAAAGATTGGAAAACCGACTATTAATTCAAAATCTGATAGCCACAGTACTCGGTACTCAGTACTCAATAAAGTATCCGATTCCTTACTGTACTCGATTCCACGGTAACCGATTCCCATAAGTAATCGATTCTGACCATCACTAATTTCAATCAACGCTTCAAGCTTACTTTAAGTACCAGCAAGAAGCGTTACTACCTGACTTGACAATGGCCAGTGGAACCTTGCCGAATCGTCGTCAAAATAAAAACCAAAATTATTCAACGCATAGCTCCCGCGGAAATTTTAAGTGTAACATATGTAACAAATATATATATATATATTACGTTATAATGTAGAAGTATATTATATTATTATGCAATGATACTTAAACAAACTAAACTTTCCATCCATCTTCTAGCAATATTAACACAAATAACTGATGGCTTCTGTCAAGATAAAAATTTATGGTAAGTATGTCTTTTAATGACAAAATAATCTATTTCGAATGAATAATGCTTTATAACAATCTGGCTGGCATAGAATGGGAAATTAGTACCTGACATATGTAATGTAATGCAAAAAATGAATAGAAATACCTAGGACACACTTTTAAAGTATATTACATATACTTTTACTCTGTCGTAAAAAGTACTGTTTTGATATATTTTATTAAAATTTAAGAAAAATTAAAAGAGGGAGGAAAAAAAATTAGGAGGAAAAATACTGGAATCAAACAAGTTTAACGAAGAAAAATAAGCTTAAATTTATCAAAAATTAATTAATAAATGTTACAAAGTATTTTTGCTCCTATTAAGAGAAGTTTTTACCTCATTAGATTTCGCATGGCAAAGGAAGATGTGTTTCCTGCCAGTATTCGCGTATTCCAACTTCTCGTTCTACTTTGTTGTCATTGGTGATTGTTGCTTCTAGATATTGGAGCAAAAGATATTGGGCAAGGATATAAACTACAGAACATGCGATGACCAACTGACACATACACAGTTTGGTTTTAGGTATGCTGTAAGTATACGGTAAGCACTTTTTTCTACACATGGTCTATTTCAGCGATGCAGAGATGCCAAATGTGACACATACATAAGTTTTTCGAACTATAAGAAAGCACTTGATGAAGTAAAACAAGATAAACTAATATCGATATTTAAAAGCACTGGCATCGGTGAAAAAGTTTTTAGAATAATTAGCAAACTGTAGTGGCAACCAAAAAATCAAGACAGACAAGCAACTGAGTGAAGACGTTGTGATAAAAAAAGAGGTGTCAGATAGGAGTGTGACCCGTCTCTTTTGTTCATGTTCAAAAAACGTTTAAATAAACATATATGCACGGTGATATTTCTTTTCAATTCGAGCTTCGCAATTCCTCTACACGTATTTCAAGGTTTCAATCATCAGCAGGAACTTGTGAAACTTGAACTGAGAAAAGCGAACCGTCCACCTGGCAAATAATATATCATAAGTACGTTGTTCTCATATCATATAATATAATCACAAACAATTTTGGTATTTTAAATAAAATACCCTGCATATTATTATATTTTTGAATTCTACGTAAAATTCTAGACAAAATTTGTATAAGTAGCATAGGTCATAACTTCAAATTTTTTGAGTTATTCATCTTTTTTCAAAAAATTTGGCAGATAGAGAGAAACTTTTGAAAGTTACTAGCTCCATTTACAAACATAATGTATATTTTTAATATTAAATTATAATTATTCTCAAAAATATAAACTTTGGTAAAATCTAAAAATTCAAAAATATATACGGTGTTCTATTTAAAATATCAAAGTTGTTGTCCATTTTCGGTATAACCGGAACTGGCATCTCTGTCAAAAGATTTTCTTTGATTTTGCCATAACCTTTAATCTCTATAAACCAATTTTCATTAATATTGTGTGTAAGTATTTATGTGCATCAGTAGTAAAAATAATACGCGTAAAATCTAATAGAAAGTAATTGCAAGCACAATGCTTTGGAAATAATAAATATTATTATAGCAGAATAGAGATACAAAAAGGACTAAGAAGGTAAGAGGGGAGGAAGTCTACAGCTTCTAAAGAACGATTGTTTGATCCTGGATCAATAAAGTTCCAATTTGCTTGGATTAGAGAGCTAACAAAAGTGGTCTAAGGCTGTTAAGAATGATAAAGATATTAGAATAAACAAAATTATATCAATAGAGAGTTTGATTTTTCTTCAAATGTTATTTGGTAAACATAATTTTGTTTACGAACAAATTGTGGTAAATAACAATGACTAACACGGCAAACTTCAGTTCCATTATTACCAGAAATACAATAATACTAGAAAATACACTATACAAGACAAAACAAGTTTATTTAGTTAATCTATCTACTAATGGCCCCCTTTGTGATTTATAGTAATTAGTAAAGCTAGTATTTAATTAAACACCTTTAATAACATGTGCACATGCTGATTTCCTATTTTTATGGAAATATTGTTTACATCATTCTTGTTTAATGACAGAAAGAAGGCAACTGCCTATAATGGAATGGAATTCTTTTAACATATGTCGGAAATTACGCAGTGAAGATTTGTTGTATTCTATTTTAAATGGTGTAAAAAGATTTTAAAAGTACAAAGAATAACTGTACAGTTAAGTTCTTATTGGAAATATTATTTAGTTCAAAAACAAAAGCTCCGAATGCATACCATATATGCCTTTATATGACAAGGGATCGAAAACCACATTTTTCGTTATATTTCGTCATTTCTTTTGACAACTATTAATCATGAAAAAAAATTTATATATATAAAAAAAGATCAAATTAAATTTTCTATAAACTTAAATTATCTTTTACGATAGGATTTTCCGTTTTTCGGGATCGAAACACAGGGAGAAGACGGAATATGTGCAGAACTTATAAAATGTGGTTATAGGCACTATACAGACATATTTATGAACTAATACAGAATATATGGAGCAAAGAAATATTGCCCGAAGAATGGAAGAATTTAAATTATAATGACAATCCCAAAACAAGAAGACCGTAGAATATGCAAAAACTACCTGGCAATTAATTTACTGAATGTAACATATAAAGTAAGCAAGAAAAAGAAGACACAAATGACAGAACTGACAATAGATGCACACAGATTCGAAGAGGTTGAAACATTCACATATTTGGTAGTACTAGTCAACAGAAGAAATGAAAGTGTAGATATAAAAAGCAGAACTCAAGCGGGAAATACAGCGTTTTTTAAAAATACAAAAAATTTTAAAAATAAGAAGATAAGCCGAATCACAAAAATGAAAATATATGAATCACTAAATACAAGAATGAATGGGTTAAGAGAATATAGTTAGAGCAATAAAAGCACAAATAATTAGATGGTACGGACACATAATGAAAAGAGATAAGAGCAATCCGTTAAGGGTTATAATGGAATGGATACCACCAGGTAAAAGAACCAGAGGCAGACCTAAACTGAGATGGAGACAAGGCAGACAACTGAGATGGAAGAAGACTTAAGGAGTATGGAAACCAGAAATATAGAAAGGACAATCAAAGAGAGAGAACAATGGAGAAAAGTAGTGGAAACGGCGAAGTCACATCAGAAACTGTAAAACCAAACCCAGAATGTGATGATCCCCCAATGTTTATCTAGTTTTAAGAACTACTCTAAGAGTAGATTTTTCATCCACAAGGGAGCACTGCTATAGAGCAAATGTCAATTTGCACAATTTTTTGCAACTTTTCATTATATTTTAGTTAGAGCTAGCTTTGAAAATTTGTCTGTCGGCTTTAGATCATCACCCATGCATTTATGAAAATTTATTGACAAAATAAAGCAACGAGTTTGTAAAGCTCTAACTGCTCTGCAAAATGATAAGATCGTGTAAAAATTTTGCAAATTTGATTATAACGGCGCCCCATACGGATTAAAAAATCGGCTCTAACTAATGTAAACTAGATAAAATTATATGCAAAATAAGTTTTAGTGGAGGTTCTAGCATATTTCCAAAAAAAGTTACAGGTAGTCAATTACTTAACATTAATAATTAGTTTAATAAACCCAGTATTAATGTTAAGATTTATAAACAATTATTTTTTTTTTCAAACTACCCTTTTTGAGTGTCATTTTATTATCACGAAGGGGAGAATTTTGCATAATGCCTATCCTGTAGGAAATATAATTTTAATAAATTTTTTCAGGAGTAAATTTTTTCTAATAATAATAGTTTTTGAGATACATGACAAAACGTTAAGAAAAATGTAGTTTTCGACCTTTTCTAACTATATAAAAAGGTTTTCCACAAAACAAATTCTTAGCAAGATTTCTCCCCCTTTACTGTCTTAGTTATAGATACCATTATTATTTTATTTGCTTTTATCATTATGCGGAGTTATCTTCGCCAATTACTTAGTTCATACCAAAATCGATCTAATTTACGGAAATGCTTCCTGAATAATTATCATCCCAGCTTTTCTTTGGACTATTTTTTTTAATCCCCCTCTCGTACTCTTTCGAGGAACTACACTTTACCGAAATGTGTCCTAACTAAGTGTCCCCCACAAGTCTTCTTTCCAAAAACTTGCAAATCAGCAAATCAATACTAGCTAAATTTTTTCAAATTGTAAATGTAACTCGTAACATTCCAGCTGATTGTCCTAATTTTTTTTAATTTGAATAGATCTTTTTTTTTTCATATTTTAACATCCATTTGATTTTTGTGCCCCACTTCCGATGTTTTGGTTTAGTTTTACATTTTACTTCGATGTCCAGTAAAAGCAACTTTTAGTTTATCTTGAAGGACCAATTTCGAGCTGTACAATTCCCTACGTATCATCAGGTCACGAACAAGGTTTACTTTAGGAATAACGATACAACCAAAAAGGTCATAACTTAGTATAAAATCTGCTGGATTCTATCAAGATAGTGTTTGTACGGAATTATCCTTCTGCACATCGATATAGGGGATATTTTTGACTAAAAGATATTTAGAATATGGATGAAAAATTATATGTTGTGTTGGATAAGAATATTGTGATTATTTGTTGTATATACTTGTATATATTTATTTATTTATTTACATTTTATTACAGAAAAGAAGATCTAACCAAGTAACTATTATAAAGCTAATCTTAAAAATAATTAAACAATACAGAATACCACAAAAATAGGGACAAAACGAAGCCACAGAATTACAGAGGAATTATTTTTTTAAACACAACACTACAGTTAACAACCAAAGTAATAACAATTAAACTGAATGAAATTATAACACTAGCAGAAGAACAACAAGGTCTAAGGTCGGGAAGATCATATTTTTAATGGGGCAAGTGCCAATTGAAACTGACAATGGGATAAGACAGGGGCATTCCCTGGATCCTCAATTGTTCAACCTAATCATGGAACTAAAAAAAGGATAACAAATGGAAGAAAAACAACTTAAAATAATCCGCTATGCAGACGACGCAATACTACTTATAAATTGTTTTTCCTTTCCTTATCAGCAGCCTTCCAGATAAGCTATCCTTATCATATACCAACTCCATTCTTTGTATTACTTTTCACTACATATCATAATTTGTATCCTTCATCTAGTCCTTTTTCCTGTTCCGAGGCATAATCATGTTTCTATGAGCTGTATGGTTTTAAAACAGCCAGAAAACTACAGAGATATAAACCTGTTAAATACTACGCTAAAACTTATTCGTTATAAAGCAAATTACTGAGAAATCACTAGAGTATAATAGACCATCATTTCTGTATCTGACTGACCTAAAGAAAGCGTTTGACACAGTAAGACTCAAAGATGTAATCCATCTTCTATTTAATAGAGAAGCTCCCTAAATATTATAAAAACTAAATATTATAATAGTCAGCAAAGAACCAACCAAATGTAAAATAGAAATTGATGGCATCAGTATTGAACGAACAAGTAATGGAAATAAAATACCTGGGAATTACACTGTCTAGCTATGAAGACCTGGACAAAGAAGTGAGAGATGAAGCACAAAAAGCAAATAGACTGGCAGGATGCCTTAATAACACTATATGGCGAACAGACACATTAACACTGAGATGAAGTCAAGAATTTATAAAGCCAGTATAAGACCAATACTGGCATATACCTCAGAAATAAGACCCGACACAGCCACAACGCAAAGCTACTGGAAACTGCAGAGATGAGAGTACTGAGAAGAATTACAGGAAATACGCTGAGAGATCGAAAGAAAAGTGAAGACATTAGAAGAAAATGTGACGTACAGTGTATAAATGAATGGACACAAAATAGAAAAAAAGAATGGAATAACCGCATAAGCAAAATGGAGGAGACCCGTGTCGTCAAAATAGCAAGAGGTAACTCACCAATGGACAGAAGTATCAATGACAGCGCAAAAGATGGAGTGACAACCTTCTATAGAGGTATTAATCCGTCAATGAACAAGCAGAATTGCTTATAATGAGGAAGAAGAAGAAGAAGAAGAAAAAGAATCTAGTTCTTTCGTCTTATGCTTTCCTCCGAGCCTCTTAAATACAAGGAATTTGAAGAGCCTTTTGGTGCATCAACCAACTTCATGCTCTTAGTTGTAAAACTGCCAAGATTCCAAAATTCTATCCTGATTTTCGAACATTGTAATTGTGTCCTCCGCCGGAAATCCGAGCGAGAATCCGTGGAAATCCAAATCTTAGTCGTAAAGAATATTAAGCAATAAAATCGACGGACATGACTTATGTTTTTATAAACCCCCAGTGCTCGAACTAAGTGGATATAAAAAATCTTTTATGATGTTAAATAAACATAATATTTATGTTAAATAATTATAGTATTTTATAATAATATAAAAATGTACTATGATAATAAATAGGAAGATAAACAATTTTTATATTATAATATATTAAGACATAAAACTAAACGGCATAATAGCGATTAGACGAGATACAAATTCTTTGGAAAATGAGGTACTTTAAAACTGAATAGATAAGAAAAACTTTGTTTAAATTATTAAATCTAAACAGTAACTAAAATTAAATGCTCTCCTACATTAACCAAAAAAAAAAGATTTACGTCGTGTTATAGACGTTGTTTGGTTTGAAACCTAAAGTGAACTATTTGTCATCTTATATAGTTGTTAGATACATAATTACTTATGATGTGCTAGTGGAAGAAATTGATACAGCTGAAGGAAATAACAGAGTTTCAAGAAGTGCAAAAAGTCTCTTGTGTCAGAATTAATGGATACAATAAAACTGTGTCTTACTGAGGCATTAAAAGAAATGCCAGACCCTTTCCCTCTTTATGGATATAAAGATGGTCGGTCTAAAAGGAGCTTTAAAGCTAGCATATACATCTAAAACCCGCTGTCCTGACAGGATATATGGATTTTAAGCGTTGGAAGAAGGCAGGAATATGCTAACAAACATTATGACTGAAGAACAAGATTATTAACTTTAAATATCGTGATAAATTAGTGCGAGTTAACAAAAAACTAAATCGCTTAAATTACAGTGCATCTTGCAAGTGCAAGAGAAATCATTAGAATACAACAAACCGGCATATCTATGTTTCATGGACCTTAAGAAATGTACGCAAGAGAGATACTTGCGTACTTACTGTACGCAAGAGAGATACTTCTAGGAATAATCAAAACGATCAAAAATATCTACCAAAACAACACAATAAAAGTAAAAATGGAAGAAAAACTAACCGACCCTATTGAAGCTGGCAATGGGATAAGACAGGGAGATTCCCTGAGTCCTCTATTGTTCAACCTAATTATAAATGACATAATAAAAAAGTAAGAATTAAAAAAGGATACCAAATGGGAGAAAAACAACTAAAAATAATCTGCTATGCAGACGACGCAATACTACTCTCTCAAAGCGAAGACGACTGCACCAATTTAATATAACCGCCAGAAAATTTAACATGTTAATTTTCCCAAAAAAGACAAAATGCATGGTTACAACAGCAACTTTACTAAGATGTAGATTGGAGCTGGAAGGTCAGATTATAGAACAAGTGATGGAGTATAAATATCTAGGCATCACATTATCTAGACATGAAAAGCTCGAAACTGAAGTGGAAGATCAAGTAAATAGAGCAAACAGAGCCGCAGGCTGTTTGAATGAAACAATATAGAAAAATAAAATATCAGAAAAGAAATGAAAGGCAGAATTTACACAAAAGTCATCAGACCGATAATGGCATACGCAACAGAAACACGACCTGACACAGAGGAGACAAAAAGGATGTTAGAAACAGCAGAGGTGAAAACACTTAGAAAAATTGATGGTAAGACACTATGGGACAGCTAGAAGTACAGATATACAACGTAGATGCAAGGTGGAGAACATCAAGAAAAGAAATAGAAGAGTGGAATGGAACGGTCATAAAAGCTGAATGACAACAAATAGAGTAGTAAAGACGGCAAAAGACGGTTCCCCAATACGAATACGATCAGTAGGAAGACCACGAAAACGATGGAATGACACTTACTGGAGGCACATTGAAAAACAGACAGAGTCATGTCTACATAAAAAGTAGAAGAAGAAGCTAGAAACTTAAGCTTACCACAAAAGTCCTAAGCAACAAAATCAATAAACCAACAACTTTATCAGATGAACAACAAGGATTCAGATCCGGAAGATCCTGCGTAGACGCCGTATTTGTACTAAGACAAATCATAGAAAAGGCCTTCGAGTACAATAAACCAGCATATCTATGTTTTATAGACCTGACAAAGGCTTTCGATCGCTTCCAAGTCGAAGACATCTTACACATGCTGTATAGAAGAAACATACCAATCAATATTATACAAACCATCGAAAACATCTACTTCCATAATCGAATATAGGCAAAAATAAATGGAAAACTAATACAGTGTATACCAGTACAAAGCGGAGTCAGATAGGGTGACTCGTTAAGCCCACTTCTCTTTAATATAATAATGGACGAAATAATACAAGCAGTATATAAAGGTCATGGTTACAGAATGGATAACAAAGAAATACAAATATTATGTTATGCAGACGACGCCGCATTAATCGCGCAGAAGAAGAGCTCTGAAGATTAACACACATCTTCAATACAACAGCCAAGAAATAATGATAATATCAGCAGAAAAAACCAAATGTATGACAACAAAGTTTAAAAGCAATTAAAGCGGCGGGATCTCTTAATGACACAATCTGGAAGAACAAACACCTAAAACAAGACACAAAAACCAGAATCTATAAAGCAGCAATTAGACCTATATATAGGCTATATACAAAATACTTTCCCGGTAGTATTGTAGAAAAGAAATAGGATATATGTATCATATAGAGAATATTATACGATAGGAAGACAGAAAATGGAACCAGGATTTTATACGACTCGATAGTGAAAGATTAGCCTGAATGCAAGACATATAAGACAAACAGACACCAGGCCACCAAAAAGACCGTTTAAAAAATGGCGGGAGAGCTGGCAGTCGTGTCTTGTTTCTGAGGCATATGGCATTATTGGTCTTACACTGGTTTTATAAATTTTTGACTTCATCTTAGTGTTAATGTGTCTCTTTCGCCATATAGTTTTATTAAGGCATCCTGCCAGTCTATTTGTTTTTTGTACTTGATCTCTCACTTCTTTGTCCAGGTCTCCATAGCTAGACAGTGTAATTCTCAGGTATTCCATTTCCATTACTTGTTCAATATTGATGCCATCAATTTATATTTTATATCTGGTTGGTTCTTTGCTGACTACTATTGTTATAATTTTCTAAGATGAGATTGTTATATTAAATTCTTTTGTTCTTATGTTAAATCTGTGGACCAGTATTTGCAAACTATCTTCATCTTGGCCTATCAAGATTGCGTCGTCTGCGTAACAGAGTATATTTATTTCTTTGTTTCCCATTCTGTACCCTTTTCCTTTGTTAACGCTTTTGATGATTTAATCCATGATCAAATTTAAAAATTGAAGAATAGAATAGTTAAGAATATAAATAGTAGCTCAGAAAAAATATAAAATAGAGAAAAGCGAAATAAAAAATGGGAATTAGCTAATAGCAAAAGGCAGCTAGAGAATTTGAAAACAACTGGAGAAAACACTGTCAAATATATTATTAAAACTAAGATTCCTTATTCCAACTCAACAATATTGGCAATATCATTTTAAATTCGTCTAATTTAAACAAACAAAAAGTAGCAAAAAGCAAAATTTGTTTAATTTATTAATGTTTGTATTTTGGGAACAATTTCAAAAATGGAAATCGAAACGTCAAGAATACGGTTATTTTAAACTTATATTGTGGCATATTCCCAACGAAAATAGTAATTGCAAATAATATTAAAATTTAATCAAATTAACAATGGAATTCATATACAAAGAACAATATTTTAAAGTAATAAAAATGATCAATAATAAAAATATAGCCTTAAGAACAATATTATATTTATAATGACATCACTTAACTTATCAAAATAGTTCTAAGAACTTTTCGAACATTTGTTTCAAAATAACTGTTTGTACAAGAATATAATTAATGTTATAATTATTAAAGTTAATTGTAAAAAATCCATTTTCAATCTCATTAAGTAGTTCAAAAATATTATTATTATTTTCAATGTGTTATAAAAGAATTTATAAGTTATCTGAATACACGTAAAGAAGAAATAAAAGTTACACAAATTAAGAGAAGAAAAGGCAGATTAAGCCCCAAAGGAGAAACGGAAAGTTAATTAATTAACAGAAATAAAATGTGTGACTAAATTTGATCGAATATACAACCAGGAATCAGGTAATAAATTTAAATGGAAACGGTAGATCAAAAAAAGCATAAAAAATTATCCAAAAAGGGGGTTTTTTTTAACGGAAGAAACACAGAATATTGATTTAATTTTATAGAAAAAACACTGCATTCAGAGGGACCTCGACTATTGTAAAGAAAAAATCAAGGAATAAATAAAAATATAATCCAGAAAATATTTTTTTGTAGAAACTTAGTTTTTATCAAATATTTTTTTTTTGTAAGAAAGAGATCTAAAGAGATTATTTAAATAGAAAGAAAAATAAGACAATAAATATAAAAAGTGACGGAGTGGTTGAATATTTTTGGTATAACTATAAATATATGTATTTCTCAAAAATAAAGTTAGAAATTAAATCTATTTTTTTTTTGTTTTTTTTTGCATTCTAAATAGAAACTATGTTATAACTACAGAAAAAATACCGGATATAAAAAATAAATCCACCGTGTTGAAAATACGATATTGAATCGAATCACAATAGAACTAAAAATTCCGAAACGACTAATTTAGGCAATTAGAAAATCCGGTTACAAAATGGTTCTAATTTATTATTAAATTGGTAGGAAACAAGTCGAATATTACTGTCACTTATTAATAATAAAAATTCACAAAAACATCCTTTTCTTACCGGCTAATGTCTGTTGAGCCACTAAAACAAATGCAAGGGCTAGGCCCAAACGCAACGGACCTCTTCGACCCATTGTCGCACACCAACTGAAGTTAATTATCTCAAGAATCTCCTTTATACTTGTCCTCTGACCTTTGACTCTGATAACACGGGGTATGCTAAATAATCGTTTTTAATTTCTTTGCATTTAAGTTGGTACCTCAAATATTTTCTTACTGGAGTCTATATCCAATATTTGAGTGCCTATTTCTATTGTATTTTGAATATACAGTGTACGTGTTTGGGTTGTTTGTAGTCTCATTGTATCTATGTTAGGTAAGATTTAAACAAAAGGCACCAAGATATATAAATTTTAAAATTTAATTTTTGTTTTTATTTTTTAAGAACTGTTGCTATGATGACGATCTAATGACGTCGTGAGGACTTACATTTTAAATAGAAACATATATGAAATTGAATTCACTTGGAAATTTTGAAAAGAACGCCTTTCTTATATCCTAAAATATTAGCCTTTTTGTTATTTTTTGGATTTTATTAGCACACTATTTTCTATTAGCATTTTTCAGTTTTTCTTAGTTAGAAAATTCTCATTAGTTCTGTTTTTCCATTCTTCTATATTTTTTAATTTATATATGTATATATATATATATACATATATATATAGATATATATATATATATATATATATATATATATATATATATATATATATTTACATATATATATATACATAATTATTATATATTATAAGAATTTATTAGATAAGGGCAAATTAGTATTAATTCTTTTTGACATGTATTTGCAACAATTTTTATTAACGAAACTAGTTTTATTTGGTGAGTTAACAAAAAAAATGTTTTTCTTTATAGTTCAACTTTGTAAGATATTTTGTCTTTTTTAGCAGCTCTTGATAAGAATTGTAAACACAATTGAAAGCTCGAGATATTAAATAGTTAACCAATAGCCCCTTTTATTGACTCCAACCCATCAAAAACATTTATATATATATATATATATATATATATATATATATATATATATATATATATTTATATATATTATATATATATATATATATATATATATTTATATATATATATATATATATATTTATATATATATATATATATATATATATATATATATATATATACTATATGCTATATTGTTGGAAGTGCATCTATGATTTTCTTAGTTCTTCATTCTCTTTGTCAATGTTTTTTTACTTATACATGTTCAACATGTTTTTTACTTATACATTGTAAAAAAAACCACATGTTCTTTTTGCTGTGCTTAGTTTGAACAAATTGTTAACTTTATTTAGTTCAATTTATTGTTTATACATCGTAATCGTATAATGTCCATTTACTTAAGTGTCTTTACAACTTTAATATCACTGACTGCTACATATCTCTTTAAGATGAACTGATGATGCTTTCTGATTAAGAAAGCGAAACGTCTTCAATAAATAGATGAAGTAGCCATCAACTTTGTCTTTTTTCTCCACCTTTTGACCGAAAAAAACCCACCACTCTTCCGAGTGATCCTTAATTATATATATATATATATATATATATATATATATATATATATATATATATATATATATATATATATATATATATATATATATATATATATATATCTACGGCATAAAGTAAACTCCGCCCATGTTAAAATTAAGGTTCAATTGAGCTCCGTGGTGAAGTGGACACCGATATACGGAGCTCACTTGACCATTCCATAATATTGGCTGTGTCGATTCCTTAACATGTATAGTTTCATAATTTTTAAAAATTTGGTAGAGTCCATAAGTACCCCTGTATCATAAATGTATATCGCTTAGTTCATGTGTATATATTATAGGGGTCGTTCAGATCTTTTTCACTGTATATTGGAACCATAAGTATATCGGTTTAAGTAAGCTCTGATAGTTTGGCAACTATGCGATTAAGTTGTATATTTTCAGCGTATATTCTAAACGGTTCATACGGACTCCTTAGTCCTTATTTTTGTCATCATTTATACGCATTACAGTATGTAATAGATATGTATACTACCAAATACCTGTTTTTGGTAGGTACGTGCTTTTCTAAAAATAGCTTTATAGATACAAAAGGATTTCGTTACCAAGTTGGATATTTTTTTCATATGCGGAAATTTCCTAATGCATTTTGTTAACGTTAGTATGTCTTTATACGTTTTATTTAAGAATCCGATTAATATGTACTTGTTTTATTTCATCCATCTATTATTTTACGATATTTTGTAGCTTCTTTATTATTTTATTTCTGGTTTTGTTTGTATACTACATATAATTCTGGATAGGTTATCTTAAAATAAATATTTAAGTGCTAAAATAGATATTTTTGTGTAAAAATGGATAGTAGTCCGCAAGAAAGGGAAGAATGCTTAATTTATCTAGCCAGAATATATCACTTTACCAATATTACATACTTCTAAATGCTAAGGTAATTTAGGGGTAATATGTAATCAATATAAGTGGAGTTAGTGTCAAATTTGCAATGATCTTTATAAGTAATAGCTTACTGACTGTACTTTACATGTTCAGTTTAAATATTTAAACTTTGTCCCTTCAGAAAAGAGCAATTTAAATGGCAAAGTCAACTAAGAAGGTGTGAAGAATCTTTTACCACCCCTCATTCACACAAGTTAACCGGTGTTTGCAGGCAAGAGTCCTCCCGAGGGTTCAGATGGCGAGGATTAGCTTATTTTTTTTTGGTATATCTTGCACATGTGTTGATCTGGCCAGTTTTTTCTCGATTTTAGTCATAAAATGGGCTTATATTCGTGAAGTACATGTTGCGAATCTAGATTTTGTTTCTTTTGTTCTTTAGCTACTTATCTTCGGATATTAGGTGTCTTGGTAGCTACGATATTGTAGAGCTTATGTATGGATGTGAGTCTTAATATCCGCTGAATTTGGATGACTAATTTACAGCTAAATCTACGTGTTAAGTATGTGTTGATGTCATTTATACTGGCAAGGTATATTCGGCAGCAGAAGCATAGAATGCAAGCGTTTACGCTTTAAGGGTGGAACGATGTGCTTCTCATTTTTAGCTGACAAGTTTGCGGAGAATATTACTTATGGTCCTCAGTGTGCCTTTTAGTTTTAAACAATGTTCTGTGAATGACTAAATGTAATACAAACTATCTTCGAGGTATTTATAGCAAGTCCAGAGTATAAGGATTTCATGACACTATTGGATGTTCAGATTTGTGAAAACGTCTGTGTTGGGGACATTAAAGTAGCACACCTGAGTTTTTCCGGGGTTTGGCTTAAAAATGATTTATAGTCTATTTTTATTGTGTTTCAGGCATGATTTAGATTTTTCTTCACTTCAGCAACAAAAGTTTTTGGTTGTGCAATAATAGATGTGTCGTATACATAATAAAAGTTTTAGTATTTACTGGTATGGGTTGATGGTTTGTGTACATGTTATACAGTGTACGTGCCATTACGCTACCCTAAAGGAGACCGTTCTTCTGCGTTCTCCATCTGCTATTCTTACCATTGAGAAATACCAAAAATCTTCTGTTGTGTATACGCTAGTAAAACAAGTAAGTTTATTACCTAAGGAGATATCATATAGATTTTGAAAAAAATGCCCTCTTATTTAAGGTGTCGTAAGCTGCAAATTATACACTCTAGAGTACACAGAAAACTGGAGATGGACATCAATAATACCCAGTTTGAATTCCGAAATGGACTTGGAACAAGAGAGGCGTTGTTTGCACTGAACGTTATGTCTCAAAGATGTCTTGACATAAATCAAGATGTATTCATGTGTTTCATAGATTACAACAAGGCCTTTGATAAAGTGCGGCATGATCACCTAATCAGACTCCTGACAGAAAAGAATTTAGATAAACGAGACATCCGACTAATAGCAAATATGTACTACAATCAGAAAGCAGTAGTGAGAGTAGAGAATAATACCACTGAAGAAATTGAAATAAAGCGAGGTGTGAGACAAGGGTGTATACTGTCACCAACCCTGTTTAATCTCTATTCCGAAGACGTAATGAATAGAACACTCTCTGAGCAATCCGTAGGTATTAAAATAAATGGTGTTAGATTAAACAATCTGAGATTTGCCGACGACACCGTTCTGATCGCAGAAACACTTGAAGAGCTACAGACATTGGTGAATAAGATAGCAGACTGCAGCGAAGAATATGGACTATCTTTGAACATAAAGAAATCTAAATTTATGGTAATATCGAAATCAACACAAAATGTCCAAAATTTATATTTACACAATGAAATTATCGATCGAGTCAGCAAATACAAATATTTAGGCACTTTTATAAATGAAGACAACGATAGCTCAGCAGAAATCAAAATAAGAATAGAAAAAGCCAGATCCATATTCACTAAAATGAAGAGAGTGTTCTGCGGAAGAGATTTGAGCCTTGAAATGAAACTTCGCCTGATGAGATGTTACGTACTTTCTGTGCTGTTCTACGGAATGGAGTCATGGACGTTGAAAAAGAGTGATACCAAAAAATTAGAGGCATTTGAACTGTGGATGTATCGCAGAATCCTGAGAATATCATGGACCGAGAGAGTCACAAATGTCGAGGTCTTGAGAAGAATGAATAAAGAAAAGGAGGTCATATTTACGATCAAAAAACTAAAACTGCAATACTTGGGACACATTACAAGGGAAAATAGCAGGAAAAAGGTCCATAGGAAGAAGACGAAACTCCTGGCTAAAGAATCTACGGGAATGGTATAGCTGTAGCAGCAACGAATTGTTTCGGTCAGCAGTTTCGAAAATACGTATAGCCCTGATGATCGCCAACCTTCGGAACGAAGATGGCACTTGAAGAAGACGAAGAAGCTGCAAATTGCTGCTTAGATTGACAAGTACCACTCCTCATACCTGATATCTTTCGTACCTATCTTTGCTGTGTTGGGCAAGATTTAGTATTTATGACGTACATGATCTTCCCTGTCTATAGCAACTTTTGTCTTTTAATTTGAGTTTTTCTTCTGTTTTACCTCTTGAGAAGTATTTTGTAAAGCTGACAAAATAAATATATTGACCGATAGCTTTTGTGGTCGTTGGAGTTTTTGCCAGGTTTAAGCAAGGCAACAACTTTGTCTTTGCTTTGTTTGTCTGAAGACTTTGGATATCAGTAACTGTTGTATTTTTGGTCCAAATTTTATAATAAGCTTTGTGCTCAGATCTTCAGTCAGTGCCGTACTATTCTTCATTATATACGTAGATAGCGGATCCAAGCTCAACATCGTTAAAAGGTTCCTTCAGCTGACTGGTTTTGTCCTCTCTCATTTTAAGTTTTTCTTTGCTTCTTTGCCGGCAGAGATAGCACTTTTACATTTATTATGTGATTTCAGCGATCAGCTTATTACCAAATACACTATTTTTTGCCCTCTATGTATTTTCTGCACTAGAAATACGTCACATTTGTGCTAAGCGCATATGTCTGATAAGGTTAAGTAAAGTAAAGTGTCTTTATCTCTAGATATGCCCTTAATATTTATAGACATTATTAGAATAATTGATCCTAAAAAGGACCGATTTGACAAAAATCATATTGACCGGGTGATTCTGATTAGCCGATTAATTAATTATTCATTACCCAGGGTACAACTGATTACGGTGGTCTTATTTGTACTCAAATTTTCGTAAAGGCTTTTCTTTTGAACCCCATAAGAAATGGCTAACTAACTTTTCATTAAAAATAATTTTACACACTGTTACTTTTCGACGATATTTCGAATCAGATTTGTATAGTAATAAGTATAGTTAATATGGAGTCTCTTTGTGAAAAGTAAATGAGTTAATATCGGTCACAACTCATATATGAATGATAAGGACATAAACGGTTAAAATAAGTGCACAGAATTTTAACTAAATATGTCGGAGCCATTGTTTAGGAGATGGATTTATCTCATAGATTAAAGGTTAAATGTATATTCCAGGTTCTATTTAGGTATTTTCATTACTAAAAAAGTATATTTAAAATAAAGGCCTTAAGATGTCTTTAGATTCTATGGAAATTAGAATCTACTGAAATTAGCAAATTAAAAAATACAGACATAATTATTCTGAATGAAAAAATTGAGACAAACAGTTGCCTCAAGTATTGTTTATATTGTAAAGGTTATCGTCATAGTATAGTCAGAACGCAACAAGGTTCTATTGGCTTTTCTGCTTTTTGTCTCCTCATTCCTATTGAAAACTTAGCCACGTAAATAACTTTTTAAAAATATATATCAATATTTCTGTAGTGCCTTTCCTAAGATAACTTTTTTTAAGCCTACTTCGTTTGACTACATGTAATGGATTTGGTAGTTCCCAACAGATAAGTATTGATTGTAGGTTGGATAGCAGTTAGTTGTACAGGCATGTGTTGATAAATATGATGGGTCGGTAGGTAGTCCCATTATTCCTAAATCTGACCATATGTTACCTCCCCTGTTGATTCGTGGACGTCCTAAGGGCATTTTTTCTCTCGGGGCATTCTCCCAGTTTAACTTGGCAATGCAGTTATTAGAAAGCCTTTGGATGTAGCCAGCGTAACTTTGGCGTTGAGATTTAGTCTCTTGTATGACGTTGCTATCTTTATATATCTGTTAGACCTTGGCATTAGTTTCGGTTCGGCATTGGTTAGTATTCGGACCTTTGTAAGTTGGAAAATAATTCTGATGGCTTTTCTAGTAATCCTGATCTAATTAATACCTAAGTTTTACTTACATTGTTTTGTCAGCGTTCTCGTCACATTTTCAGTCAATAGCACTGGTTTAATCACTGTTTTATATATCCTGATTTTAGGGATTTGTATTAGACTTCTGGATTTAAAAGTGTTATGTGGGTTATATTTACATCAGTTAGCTACCTGAATATTCCATTTTATTTCTTATGTGACAGCGTTATCTACGATACCTAAAACGCTGGTATCGGGGAGCAGAGATATCAGTACCAAGTTAGTGCATATAAGAATTGTTGCTTGAACTTTATTATTATTAAACAGCACTATATTTCAGTATTTTCAGTATTTTGCTTTAATCTGTGCCTTCTAAGAATTGCAAGGAAAAACAGACGTTGATAAAACTGTTATTAGAGACATGGGGAATCTAAAAATTGCATTCCACAACATATCTCCTCAACTAAGCAAAAATCCTTAACGAATTTGTTTCTAGTACTCGTACAGAGTATATCGGAATAAAAGGAAAAAGACAGTTAAGCAAGAAGAAAAGTGCTAGCATTTACGTTTTAAGGGTGAAAGGATGTGCGCCCCATTTTTAGCTGACAAGCTTGCGAAGCATACTATTTCTGGTCCTTAGTTTGCCTTTTAGTTTTAAACAAGATTCTGTGATTGACAACGTGCGATATAAACTATCTACAAGGTATTTATAGAAAATTCAGAGTTCAAGGATTTCATCACACTATTGGATGTTCAGTTTTGTGAAAGCGCCTGTGTTGGGAAAATTGAAGGAGCATTCCTAAGATTTTCGGGGTTTGGCTTAAAATTAAATCGTAGTTTATTTTTATTATATTTAAGGCATCTATTAGATTTTTTTCCACTCTAGCGACAAAAGTTTTTGGTTGTGCAATGTATCGTCTACATGAAAATCCTAGTATCTACTGGTATCTGTTGATCATTTGTGTAAATGTAACACAGTGTAGGTGCCATTACGCTACCCCAAGCGAGACTGTTTGTCTGCGTTCTCTATATTACTATTGAATGATACGAAAAATCTTCTGTTCTGTACATATACGCGGATAAAACGATGTTTACAGTTTGTCATACAGTTTTTGGAGAAATGTCCTCTAATTTAATGTGTCGTAGGCGGCATTTAGATTGACAAATACCACCCCTGATACCTGATATCTTTCGTACCCGTTGTTGCTTTTTGCAACAACGGGTACGTTATTACGTACGTTATAAGTATTACGATTAAAAATAAATAAGCAAGAAGAATATAAGTGAACCATATTTAAAATTAGTGACAGAAAAAAGAATATTATATATACATTTACTTCTAAATTAAAAATAAAATACTCGTATGCCTGATAACGAAAGATACAAAATTTACAAGCGACAAAGTATTTTTTAAAACAACCGAACATATTATATGTAATAATTGTAATAGATATGTTGGCTAGAATCAAATTACCATAAAGTCACCAAAATATTTTATCTGAGTAATGACTCACTACTGATTGCTACGTTACGTTATACGATACATTTATAGTTAAAAGCGAAATTAGGTGTTATGCCTCCTTATTATTTTAGTATCTGTTACAAGTTACATACTAAAGTATTATAGTAAGATATTGAATTCCCTACATTTAAAAATCGAAATATTGAAATTAGACAGTAAAAAATTATAATTTTAAGATTGATTTACAAATTATTATAATTTAAATTTTACTACTTTATGAAACAAATATTGTACATCATAAAACGTAGCAATCGAAACATCGGAACGTACATTTATATAATAAATTTTTCAGTGTCAATGCATTAAAAAAATACTAATACATAAAAATTGCCTTTTCCAAGCTTATAACAGACACTAACTTAAGTTTAAAAATAATTAAAGCAAGTAATATAAATTACCACCATAAAATATTTAACTACATTAACCAAGTATTTGTGAAATTTCGGGATAACTAAATTGATTGATATTTAAGTAAATTTCAAGTTCCAAAACGTACCTGCTGTAAAATTTAAAAATCTACGACTAATCAAATTATTGGCAACCTCGGAGGAGTTTAGTTGTGTACGGGAAAGAATACATACGGATCCCAAAAGTGTTTTACCCTATTACGGAGTTCATTTAATCCTACGTGTTGGTCGGAGTCTACATAAAGCGCTACCCAGATAATAATATACACGGTGTATATTCTCCTGGAGTTAGTATAATACCGTTTTAGTACGGGGCCCACATTAACCGCTAGATCTATATATATATATATATATATATATATATATATATATATATATATATATACATATATATAGCAGCGCTACAGGCCTTGTAGGCTTCTGGCTTCTAAAAACTTGGTTATTTCCCTCCATTTTTTTTCGGTCCCTTGCTTTCTCTCTTCAATTTCTCACGCCTATTTCTGACAAGTCTTGCCTTACTGCTTCCAACCATTTCTTCTTTGGACGTCCTCTTCTTTTTTCCCCATTTCTTTGTTCTTCATTATTGTTTTTCGATTCTCTGGCATTCGTATAATGTGACCAAGCCTTTATCCCAAATCCCTTATTACCCAAAGATCTAGCTCTTTGGGCTCGTATTTTTGCCGTGATTGCTGATTTTCCATACATCCTCATTATTTCTTTATTCGTTCTTCGTCTCCAAATATTGTCTGCCGTCTTTATTCCTCCGAATATTTTTTGGAAAATCTTTCTTTCCCAGATCTCTACTTTCTTTTCTGCCAGCTAGTTCATTATCCACGTTTCACTGGCATACATCACTGTGGGCCTGATTACTGTCTCGTAGACTCGCAGTTTACCTATTTTTTACACATTTTCTGCTTTTATTAATGAATTTAATATATATATATATATATATATATATATATATATATATATTCACGTATTTCGAGAAAATGTCGTCCATAACTAGAATGTGCTTTTGCTCTAGAGACCACACTTTTTGTCAAGTTTTGATTTTTAAAGTTTCGACTTTTCTATCTCTGACATATACCTACTTCATTTTTTAGCCATATTTTTGGCTACTCGATAATCTTGTTTACAGATATAATTTTCTCTAAAAACCAACTAGAATTTTCTGCTGCCAATATGTCCGTTAATGTTGTGTACATTTTACATCAGTATTTCTGCCAATGTCTCTGTAATCAAATACCTATAACTCCTTGCTTTCAATCCTTTTAAAACAGATCTTATTTTCTCGTTCTGCTCTTCTTTTCTCGTTATCTTCTAACCTTTCCTGATCTTGATGTATTTCATTCAAAGAAAATAAACCGTCCTCGCCATGCAGTATATTCATTTCATTCCTATGTGTAATTTTAGAGCGTTTGTCTTTCCAAAATCCTTATCTCGGGTGAGAGCATTTGCAATTATGTTGTCCTTCCTTTTATATACTTGAATTCAAATTCATATTCCTGAAGTAGTAGTATCCCTCTATGTACCCTATTATTTATTACTCGCCTTTTCATAACATGTATTAGAGCTGAGTGATCTGTTTGAATTGTGAACTTAGCTCCAAGAAAATAAAATCGTAATTTGTAACACAAAATAAAACACTCGCAAATTCCAATTCCATTTTTTTCATGCGTTTTCGTGACCCTCGATATAAAACAAATCAGAACTTTTTGGTCATTTTGTATTTGTGATAGTACCCCTGCAAATTTCTGAAATGATTTATCTGTACCATTGATTATAAACCACACCACATGTGTGGTTTATAATCAATGTCTGTACTAAGTATAAAAGGTACATGGTACATTTAATGATATACTTAAACTACCTTGGAAAATACTTCCTTCAAATTTACAAAAATCTCTTCCTGTTCCTCTTTCCAATTTCATTTAGTTCCTTTTTTCAACAATTTAATTAATGGTATTTCTTTTTGGCTAATGTCCGGAATCAATTTTTTTAAAGAGTTGATCATGCCGAGAAAACCTCGTAATGTTTTTAAATTTTCCGATCTAGGATAATCATTTATAACCTGAATCCTGTCTTCCGCAAAGCCGACTCCACTAGTATCGAGTTTAAATCCCAAATATACTACTTCCTTCTGGAAAAATTGCCATTTTGGAATATAATGTAGAGCACGAAAGAGAGCTGCACATGCACTCTGTAATCCAAAAAGGACCACCTTAAATCGATATATTATTCCATCGATCGAGACAGCTGTATAATTTCTGCAATTTTCTACCAAAGGTATTAACCAAAAACTATGTTTCAAGTGATTCTTTCAAATATAACCTCAATGTTTAAAGGTAATTTATACTGTGATACAGTATGTTGATTTATGTTTCTGGAATCTAAACATAAATTCAAATCTCCACTGCTTTTCTTAACTATCATAATTGGATTCACATATGACGAATCACAGCTCTCGATAATCTGATCTGTTAACATCTTCTCTAAGTTTGCATATTGCATAAGTTCTTGATCGAAAAGTTTTTCACCTTTGAAAGTGTGTTTATAATTTGTTGCAACTCTGTTTTCTTTATTTATTAGATTATTAGATTATAGTATATCACCCTCATTTCTTTTTCCATTCCTTCTCCGCATATTCTTTCCTGTTCTTCCGATTGCTCACACATGTTAACTTCACGATACAATTCCTCATGAAAATCCAAATTTCCCTCAATTACCAGTGTTTCGGTTTCTATCTCTCTTTCTTTTATGTGAATTTTCTTTTCATTCATACCAATTTTTTTTAACTCTCAATTCTCCTCTATTTCTTTTGGAACTTCTTTTAACATACCTATTTTATTCTCATCCAAGTTCACATTTTCTGGTGAATCCCAAGCATCCATTTTACTTGGTTTGCCTTTCCTATTTTTCCTGTTTTTCGTTCTCTCTTTCTTTTGTTTTTCAGTATTTTTTTGTTGCTTATTTCGTTTTGGTCTTGTTTCATCGGCATAATAATTTCCTTTTCGTTTTTCTTGTCCAGCGCTGCATCGTTTTCTATATTAATTTTCTTCATCTATATTTACCTTTATTTCTTTAAAATCTATGGATACATGTTTCTCTGGTAATTTATCCACACCGACCACCATATCGTGACTTATCATCATCATATAACGGGGGTCCTACGGCGATTGCCGCTTCCCGCATTTCAGCCTCCATCTTTTCCTATCTCTCCAATCACCCTCTTCTAAGCCTCTAGATTGCATTGTTTTTGTAATTTCTCTTCTCCAGGAATTTGGTGGTCTTCCCCTTTTCCTTCTTTCTGGCGGAACATACATTAAGGCTTTCTTTGGCCACCGCTCCTCCTCCATTCTCATCACGTGACCATACCATTGTAATTGCCTTCCTTGTATTCTATCTGAAAGAGTATCTCTAATTCCTGTACGGTTTCGTATTTCCTCATTCCTGATTCTTTCCATTCTCGATACTCGACATGACCTTCTAAGATAATCCATTTCCACAACGTCAACTTTATCTCGTTCATTCTTTGTCATCGTCCAACATTCGGCACCATATGTGGTAATTGGTTCTACAATTGCTCTGTATACGCGAAGTTTAGTATGCATCTTTATTTTATTAGACCACAGTAATGAATTCAGTATTCGGATGCATTTTTTCCCTTGGGTTATTCGGTTTTGTACATCTATCTTAACTCTGCCATCTGCTGATATGATGCTTCCTAGATATTTATACTGGTTGCAGCCTTTTATGACTGCGTTTTCAAGCCTCAGATCTGTGGTATTTCCTATCTCCAATTGGAGATTGGATCTCCAATTTTTAAATATTCTGTTTTGCTTATGTTTACAGTAAGCTCCCATTTGGCATATTCCTCAAATAATTTTCAATTCATATAATTTATATCTTCCTCATCGGTTGCAACCACCACCTGATCATCTGCAAACAACAATGTATACAGAGTTTCTTGTCCCACTTCGATGTCCATAAATCTACATTTATTTCTCCAATTCCTCAATGCTTCTTGGACGTCTATTTTAAAGAGTGTCGGTGACAAACAGCATCCTTAGTTTAGGCCTTTAGTGACTTTAAATTCATTTGAGGTTCTGGTTCCAATTTTTACACAACTAACTGCATTTTCGTACAATTTATATATCGCTCGGATATACGTCGAATCCAATCCGGACCTTTCGAGGACCTCAAACATTTTCTTTAACGGGACACTATCATATGCTTTCTCAAGGTCTATAAATACCAAATGGGTCTCTCTACTTCTTTCGACTTATATTACGTGACTTATTCCTTTAGTTATTACGAATTGAAAAGAATAAAATTTCTTTCCACCCCTTAATTTAATTCGTATTCCTTCATTAATCGTTTCCGTGAATAATTATATGCTAAGTGCTGCGCGTTGTTATATATTTTTATGGCATATCTTTCCTAGGATATCCTTGATCTTTCATTGTACTCCCCATTTCGCGGTTCTTGACTGATGTCCATTTGCTTTGTTTTTTCCCAGAAATACCGGAGAAATTTTGTCTCAAACTCCATCCATGCAGTCAGCTCAATTCCTTTGCTTTCAAACCATAAAGCAGCTCCGTCTTTTAGATTGCTTCTTATAATTTCTTTGCAGTCTTCAAAGTTCTACATCTGTTGGCATTTGGTTTTTAGAATTTTGATGAAAGGAACTGCGTGTTGTTTTCTGATGTCCCCGTTAAACTGAATTCTGTTCTGATTAGGGCTATATACAATTACTTTCCGACGGTCTTCTCCTTTTTGAGATATTCCTGTATCCTTAAATTTTTCTTCCATCTTTTCCAGATCTAATTTTAACGCATTCTCGAATTTTTGTTCCACTTTTTCAATCTCTTTATGTATCTCATTTCACACATCTTTCTGTATCTCCTTCTTATGTGTTTCTAATTTCTTCTTCGTTTCCTCAGCAATCTAGTATACCTCTTCCTGCATTTTCTCTAAATAAACCTTCATATTATCGTCTTTTATATTTTTCCTTTATATATATTTTTCTTTAATATTATTCCATTTTCCATATTATCTCATTTTGTTGTTTATTCTCTTTTTTTACTGATGTATAAAATTTTCATTTTGTTGTTTTATTTCTTCTTTTAAATTTTGTAAAGCATTTTCTTGTCTTTGTGACAATAATCTATTCTCTTCTATTTGTTGTTTATGTCCTTCTTGCATTGCTTCTATTTGTTGTTTATTCCCTTCTTACATTGCTTGAATTTGACTTGCTTGTTTCTTCTTCTGTATAGCCTTTTCTTGTCTTTCTGTCAATAATCTATTCTGGTTGTGTTTTCATCATTTGAACTAATGGTTCAAACATGGCTGATACTTGTTTGCTTCTAGTTTCCATCCTTATTTCGTTCTCACTGTACAGATAGATGACAAATTATATGTTTTAAAATAAAAATCATAGTGTTCACTCTTAAATTTGTATTATCGCTCAATAATAAAATTTCAATGCTGGCACGTTTGGGCGCCAGTTGTTATTATAACCAAAATTTCCTTTGGCAAATGGCAATTGTAGTTTTGGAAACTGCTGCGCGAAAGATCTCTGCGGATGAGCGGTCGAACCATCTCCTCAGGTCTTTCAGCCACGAGTTCTGGCGTTTTCCTACTAATCTTTTGCCCTGTACTTTTCCTTCCAGTATAACTTGAAGTAATTCATATCTTTCGCCTCTCAACCCATGACCCAAGTATTGCATTTTCCTCTCTTTGATTATTCTTAGTAATTCTTTTTGTTTACACATGCGACGAAGTACCTCAACATTAGTAACTCTTTGTACCCATGGAATCCTCAACATTCGTCTGTATATATACATCTCAAAGGCATCTATTCTTTTTTCTATTTCAGAGTCCATTGTCCAACTTTCACAGCCATACAATAAGACAGAAAAAACGTAACATCTGATCATTCGGATTCTAAGCTGTAGACTAAGGTCTGATCTTGTAAAAAATGTTTTCATGCTCATGAATGTTTTCCTTGCTTGTTCGATTCTTGTTTGGTTATCCCAGAAAAATACAAAATAAATTAAATTTGATGAATTAATTTCCAGGGTTATTCGTGCTTCATATCTCACTTGTGTATTGCATTTAGATTCATAGAAAATAAAACCCTAATATTAAAAGAAAACACAATTTATTGACAGATTAACAAATATTACTTAGTAAATGTAAAAAAATAGATTCCTAAAAATTATCCGGCCAGATTTCTAATGCTACTTAATGACAATATTTTCTTATCCTTTAAATAATAATAATTATAATTGATTTTCAAAAGTCCACAATGAAATATGACTACTAGTTTTATTGTTAAACAAAACTATACTTTTATACGGAGAAACTGACTTTTATAACCGAGTTAAAAAAGTCAATACTTTTATATGAAAAGTCCTTTTCTACATAACAATAGAAAAAACCAACTTTCTGATGAAAAACATTCAATTTCTGGCCTCTGATAAGAAAACCAATTTTTCTTCTATGTTTCCAAGTATATTACAATAAACCCGCAATAGTTTGTCTTCTTCGGACAAAAATAAATCAAAATGAAAAACTTCTTGAACCAGTCAAATGACTAAAGTTATTGACACAGTTTATCTTTCCTTCTATGTTTTAGGACTTCTTCCGCCCATACACCAAACACTTTCACTCAACTCTTTTTTCTTTTCTTCTAAGATGCTTTTTTATATCTCTCGTTCTCCAATCAAACTTTTTTAATTGTCTTTTTGACATTTCTGATTGTCACTGTCAAAACCACCTTTCTACATATACTAAATATTTTGTTTTTTTTAATTAATATTTCTAGTGCATTAAAAATTTCACACTATTTTTGAATTTTTGAATTAGTGGTGTAAGATTTAATTTACTTCTCAACAAACTTCCATTTTTTGCCGTTTCGTGTCAAGATTGTTGCGTCTCTCCATGTCACTCCTCTTCTCTCCAATATCTTTCCGATTACTTCATACCATCATATCATGTCTGTTTTGATCTTGATATCACCTTTAACTCTTCTTAAAAACTTCACCCCTATAGCCTGTATCTTACTCTTTCGCCCATGTTCCGCTGCCAAAAGTCAGAACAAGTCTATAAACTGCGTTGAAAACTTTTATTTTTGTATTCCGTAATATTTATTTTCTACATATAAATTTTTTGTCCATTGGATAACACAGTTGTAGCATTGATTTCTGCTTCTATAGATCGTATTTCTTATATTATTACTCCTAAATATGTAAAAGTTTCAATTTCTACATATATGAAGTTCTTCTCTTGTTTCTCCTATCTGCATAACTTTTGTTTTGTTATTACTTATCTTCATTCCATTTTTAGTGAGTACTTCTTTCCATATTTCCAAATTATTCTTAAGTTATTTTTCAGTTTTTGCAATTAGCACCAAATCTTCAGCAAATACTTCTTCTGTGATTTCTACTCTTTGCAGCTTCTATACCCTACATTTGGCTTTTTACTGCTTGTTGTGGATTTCTTAATAATTTTGTCCATTACTATTAGAAATAGTGTTGGGCTAATTGCTCCTCCCTGACTTAAACCTCCATTTATTGTAAACGTCACTTAGTTTTACAGTAAATAATTTTTGGTTGTTTAAAGGATCTATAAATTTTATTGATATGTATTTCCAAATGCAATATTTGATTTTTTTAGCTCGCGAGACCTCATTAAAAAAAACATCAAAATTGGTTGAATAGAAGAGGAGATAATTAAAATTTTTAAGCGCGACGCGATTTTGAACGTGTAAAATCAATTTCGATTCAAAAAAATTTTTTTTTAATCCCTTATAAAAGGTATATAATTATGTAGCCCGATAGGGTGTTTTAATTATATACCTTTTATAAAGGATTTTTAAATATTTTTGTGATACATACAGCCAGCTATAGGAACTTAGTTTCCTTGTGGAATTTCAATTCAATTGCGACGGCCGCTCTCCCGTCAATTTTTTGACACACCAGCTACTTTTAACTGACATTTTAACCAACTTGTAGTGGTCTGTAACTAATGTAAATTTGCACCTAATTAGTGCTTTATATAGTTAAGATTTTTATTTAAAAAACAAATTCTAGAACCTTATACTTTTATTGTAAATCATAGTCAACTTTGACCGATCATAAATTCGGAAATAACGAACAGATCAGCTTACTTTTTCTTTTTTTAAAGCGTCTTTCGAATCAATTTTAATATCCGTTTTTAAAATTAAAATCGATCAACAATTGATGAAGCTATTCAAATTGTTTATAAGCTCAAATTTAAACAATTTTTTAAAAAAATTCTTTAGGCTTTTCTGATTGACAGATTTTCATTTTTCAAAATAGGTTTGAAATCTTAAATACTCTTTTATATGTAATAATATTTTCAAGTATCTAGAATTTTCAGTTTTTGACCTGCATAATTTTGAAAATTATTTATTTAAAAAAATTAGATTGCAAAATTATTTCGCAAAAAATATTAAATCGATTTTAATGAAATTGTGTGTGATGAATTGATGAGTAAACATATTAAAGAGCTTTTTCTCAAAATATAAAGGTCCTTAGATAAATTGTAGTCTGGAAAATAAACTCTTTTTTGTGATTTTTAGAATTTTTTTCAATAATAATAATATTTGTATATAGAGTTAACTTGCTTATTGATCAGAGTGAATGATCAGATAGCAATAATCATAAGATTCCTGTTGGAATTTTATTAAATAAAAAAAAATAATAATAATAATAATTCCTAAGATTTGAAACTAGCATTATCTAATGTAAGATTTAATTACAAAACTTTAATGTACTATACAAATTTATTTTAAAACTAATAGCTCCTGAGATATATGCGAAAAAAATGAGGAAATATATCGATTTTTTTTAATTTTTTCATATTTTATTTAATAAAAAGGTAGGCATACATGTTACAACTCTCGCATAGTGAAATTATCATTTGTAGTGATATTTTGGACCGATTTATGCAAAAAACTTTTAAACATTTAATTTATTAAAACTTACATATTTATTATATGCTTCACACTCAACTCAAAATAGATACCGCCTGGACGAAATGCCTTAGTCGGAATTACTGCTAAAAGTAATATGTAATTACATCATATCTACGAGTTTTACACAACTGTAAGTTGTTATGTACGTTAGTAATTTAAAATTTGTTTGGCAGGACAGCCAGTACTATAAATCCTAAAATTACCATAAATGGTACTTGTCCACCAGCAGTAAAGATTATACGGAGTTTAGGAATGACATTCGACAGTAAACTTACTTGTAAATGCCATTTAAAAGATCTCAAAACTAAGTGCAGACAAAGACTCCTTACTTCAGATTTATAGATGTCTTACTCGTTCTAAAATAGACTACTGGAGTTTCATTTATGTCAGCTTGCTCATCAGATTTAAACCTTCTTAATTCTGTACACAACACTGCACTTCGAATTTGCCTTGGAGCCTTCAGGTCGAGCCAGAGAGTTTATACAAAGAAGCTAATGAACTTCCTCTCTAGCTACCTTTAATAATCCAGCCTTTAAATTACTAAGTAATGACTGAAATGAAACTCTCCTTCTCCTATCAAACTTAAATATATGCCACAGTATCTCTCACCACATCTGAATAACATCGATCTTTCAGTCACAACTCGAATACTATTATCACATAAACCTCCCTGGAATAAATTGAAAGGAGATTTTAATCTCTCGTTAACTAATTATTATGAGCATCAGAAAAATCCACAATTTCTAAGGCAAACCTCTAAAGAATTAATTGCTAACAACAAATTTGACCAAATTGTATACAACGATGCTGCTAAGAGTCCTATAGCTGTTGGATGTGCTGTAACTTCAAACTTCAAACACAAATTTAATCATATCTTGTAATCTCCCGCTATTCCGCTGCATACATACTGATGACTTATTCTTTATTCTCCAAGTTACAAACTTACTATCATCAGAATATAAAAAAGTAGCACTATGTACATACTCTTTATCATCTACTCTCTCAAAAGTATGTATACGGTACATCGTTTGGTTAAAGCTATTTAAAACTCTTGCTTTAGTTTATTCTCGCTGATAGTATCCATAGCCATGATCTGGATTCCGTCTTATGTAGGAATCCCCAGTAACGAACTAGCCGACCTCTTTACAAAACAAGCCGCATCTTCTAATACGGAAACTGAAAACATACAATTACATACATATTTACAGTCGTATTTTAAAAATATCATCCAAATGTCTTATCAAGATCACTGGAATAAAATCCCTTCCAAGCTTCGTGATATCCATCCCACCGTTAAAACGCTTGAGTTTCCTTCCATGACACGAAAAAATAAAATCTTAATTCGCCGACTTAGAATCGGCCATACAAGACAAACTCATAAAGATTTAATGACTTCCCAAAATCCACCTACATCCATGTACACACTGGAGTAATATTTATCTGTTAAACATATTCTCGTAGACCGCCCCTATTTCAACAACAACAGAAAAAAGAATCTTTTGAGTCGAAACCTATAAAATATTATGAGCTCGCCAGATCAATTCCAAAACCTTATTCATTTCCTCTATGAAACCAGGCTTTACCACAAACTTGAGAAGAAAAAACGTAGTTAAGAATTTTATAATTAATAATTGTACCAATATTTAATGTATTTAATGTATTTCTTTATCGATTGCAAAGCTAAAAAAAATTGTTTGACATGAACGTTTATGTTTACGTTTTAACTGTCAAAAGATTTAAAGATGGTAATTGTTTTTGCTTTTTAGCAAAGGATGATTGTTACAAAATAAATAATATTTAGTTATTACTAAAAATTTAGAAAACAACCCTTGTATGTGTTCAGTAATATGTACATTTTATAATTAGATCTGACGGCAAAAAATGTGTACTAAAAATTGGATTGGATTTTGCTTGGGAATAACAGTAATAAACTGCAGTAATAGATACCAATAGTAGTAAAAATGACAAAGTATAAAATTGTTGTACTCTTTTTAATTTTTTATTATCTTTAAGAAGACTTTTATAGTTTATATTTAAAAGAAATATGTGTAGGCATAATAATATCCAACGATGTCGTCATAGCAAAGGTTGTTAAAAATAAAGGTTTACAAATTAAATTTTTATATCTAGCGTTTTTTGTTCAAAATGAGACTTACAACCCAAACATTTACATTTTGCATTCAAAATAAATAAATAGTGTATTGTTCTTGGAAAAAGCAACTTATTAAAAGTGGATACCATGGAATGCTTCTCAAAATAAAATAAACTTTTGTGTCAAAATTCCCTTTATTTTAATTTTTAATATTTTCTCAATTTCCGTAAATGAAACTTTAATATATTAAAAAAACAGAATCTATAGTATAGTCTAAGATCCGATATAAGAAAGACTTTTACCGATCTGTTTAATTAATAAAAATTATTTGATATGTAATTTAGTATGTGAAAAGTTATAAAAAACAAGATGTGACCGATATAATTTTTTCCAGCCTATAATTAATAATTAATTAAAAAATTACTTTAAAGATATTTTAATCTGTACAAAAATTTTATTTATCCTAAATCATCATCATCATCATCATCACTGGCTCGACAACCCTTTTTGGGTCTTGGCCTGTTCCAGGATTCTTCTCCATTCTGATCTGTTTCGTGCTTTTTTTCTCCAGTTTTTTATTTTTAAGGTTGTTATAAAATAAAAAACTGGAGAAAAAAAGCACGATTATTCTAAATCATAAATATAAATATTACATTTGTAAAACATTGATTCCAATTGGAACCGATTCTACTTCTGATTCATCGCAACTAAAATTTTCATTACTGCCTTCGTTATATTTGCCATCATCTTCCGTCATTTCGAGAGTGTCTTGTACTTTTAAAGGTGTTTGGTCCCCAATAAATCCTGTTGGTTTTAAATAATCATCTAAATGCCAACCACAGTTTTCAGTCTCGGAGTTTTTTGTACATTCCGGCTCATTAAGTTGCATTAAGCCACATGAAATTAACAAAAATAGTTCTTAACATGTTTTATTGTAAAGATTTTCAGCATGGTGGTATAGTGTTGAAGTCAAAATTTTTAATTTTTTTCAAAAATTGTTCGTTGTCTTCTTTTGCAGCAAAAGTTTTCATAAAAATGCGATTTCTTGCATCATTTACTCTGTTGCAGATATTCACAGTATAAATTTTCGCGGTAAACTTAAACACCATTCATTTTTTCATCAATAAATATGGCGGCTTCATCAGTTAACGTTGTAAAAACGGTTTGATACCTTTCATTCTGAAAAAATATTTTGAATGGTCTAATTTTTCCTTTATTATAAAATGCTGCTGTGTAATAATTGCAGCCTGTATAAACGTGGAAAGCAAGTAAACTTTGACATAATTTTGAACACAACTTCAGAGCCAAATCGATGCAGTTGATGCAATCAAGTGGATGATTATGTAACTTTTTAGTTGCTGAGGCTAGCCAACTTGTGGATTGTAAAATTTAGTGCATATTTCACAGCAAAATCACCAAAACATCAGTATCTGAAGCCCTGATTAAAATCCTTGACACAGGTGCAATTTTGTGACCGTGAAAAACAATCCGCGTATTCGCTTCTTCGTTGTAACATGTAAAATCAGCTGCTTCAGTTTTTTTAATGTAATTATTGTGAGCTTGATACGAGTACCACTGATGATCAACGGTTTTTTGTTTTGGATAATTGTAAGCAAATTTTTAATATCCCAATAATCAGCTAAAAAGCGTACTAGTGCTTTTTTTAAACAATAGTTTTTAAGGCTTTGCATAAAATCTTTTCTATAAATTTCTACAGCATTTGCAAAACAAATTTGTATTAGTATTGATTTTGCAATTTTTTTCAAATGGATTCCGTCCATTACGAAGCACGGCTGACAACTTAGTAATGTTACAAACAGAGATCACAACCGCCTTTCAAAATAAGCAAGATTTAATAGCAACATCATTTGACATCGAGAGCGCCTTCGACACTCTATTGGGTTCTACTGTATTGACCAAATTAAAAGAATACCATATTACGGGAAATACATTATCTTCTATCGAACAGTTTCTTTCTAATCGCCGCTTCAAAGTATTAGTTAAGTGAAAAGCTTCCTCAACTTACGTTCAGGAAAATAGAGTACCCCAAGGATTAGTTCTAAGTTCCACTTTATTAATAATAACTATTAATGATATTTGAAAGAATATTCACAACCCAGTGAAGTACAACTTACACGCTGACGATCTTATTTTATATTGCCGCGGTAAAGATACGTTCACAACTACAAATTTAATCCAAAAAGCAGTAAATGAACTAATTTCTTGATCTATAAGCTTTGGTATTAATTTCTCTGCTGAAAAATCAAAAGTACTCAAATTCAGTCGAAAAACACGTAGCATATTATTACCTCAAATTACATTAAATGGTACTCCGCTCACAGTAGCTAATAAACACAAGAAACTAGATTAAATTTTTGATAGTCGACTAACATAGAAACCACAAATTACTAACGTCAAAGGTAATTGCTTAGCTAGATTAAATCTATTGAAATCTCTGATAGCAAACCATCACTGGAGAGCTGATGAAGACATCCTAATTAAGGTATACAGATCTCTTCTTCGCTTTCGAATGGATTATGGATGCTTTGTATACATGTTAGCATCAAAGGCTTATTTAAGGACTCTTGACATTATTCAGAATACCGCATTACGAATATGTCTCGGATCTTTCAGATCCAGTCCCACCGAAAGTCTCCGCAGTCAAACAGGTGAACGAAACAGGCAACAACTTCTTCTAACATACTTTGCTAGAGTGTCTTCGAATTCAAAATAACCCTATATATAAGCTAATATACAAACCCTATAATTTTGAGCCCAATAATAAATACTAGACACTACCTCAAATTCTACTTCCCCTTTTCCGACCTGTTAATTTTTCAATAACAGATAGTCATATACTGTCATCAACTCCTCCATGGAATAATAACATGCCAAAAATGAACCTTTCGCTTAATCTTCTTCTTCTTCCTATGCCGTCCCCATTAACGGAGGTTGGCGACCACATTTTTAAAAGCTTCTCTGTCTTTTGCAACGTGGAATAATTCGTCTACAGTCATGTTTGTCCAGTCTCGAATATTTCGCAGCCATGACTTCCTCTTTCTACCTATTCCCTTTTTGCCATCGACTCTACCCTGCATGATGACCTGCAGAAGGCTATATTTATTATTTCTTAGTATGTGTCCAAGGTATGCAGTCTTGCGTACTTTTATCGTTCTCAACAATTTTTTGTCTCGACCCATTCTTCTCAGCACTTCCTCATTGGTGACCCTGGCAGTCCGTGGGATTCTCAACATTCTCCGGTATATCCAAAGTTCAAAGGCTTCAATATTTTTAACTATTTGCGCTTTTAGTGTCCATGTTTCTACTCCGTACAATAGTTGCGACCAGACGTAACATTCAACAAACCTCAGTCTCAGCGCAATATTCAGATTTTTGTCACAGAACAATTGTTTGAATTTTAAGAACGCTGCCCTTGCCATTTCTATTCGTACCCGGATCTCTTGGTCTGGATCTAATTCTGTGTTGATGTAAGCTCCCAGATATTTATATTTTGTCACTCTCTCTATTTGCTGTCCACCAAGAGTTAGTTGTTCATTATTTATTGGACTCCTTGATACTATCATAAATTTGGTCTTATCTGTGTTGATGTCAAGTCCCATTTGAATGCATTCACTATTTATTGCATCTAGTAAAGTTTGTAGATCTTCTATACTCTCAGCCATAATTACCGTGTCATCTGCAAATCTCATGGTGTTTATGATTTCTCCACCAATTCTTATTCCCTCTTTTCTTTCCCATACGGCTTTTCTGAATATGACCTGTGAGTACACGTTGAAAAGCGTCGGAGACAAGACGCATTCTTGCTTAACCCCTCTCGCAATCGGTATATTATTTGTTTCTATATCGTTCACCTTTACTACTGCTTTCTGGTTCCAGTATATAGTCTTAATAAACTCAATGTCTTTTTTGTCTAAATTGATGTTTTTTAATTCATCTATTAACTTCATATGCTGCACTCGGTCAAAGGCCTTCCTAAAGTCTATGAAGCATACATATGCACTCTTGTTATATTCCCGACATTTCTGCAAGAGTACCGTCAACGCAAATAATGCCTCTCTAGTACCCATGCCTCCTCTGAAGCCAAACTGAGTTTCATCTATCTGCTCCTCACATTTCTTATAAATTCGGTTTTGAACAATTTTCAAGAGAATCTTTAAAGGGTAGCACATTAGGCTTATCAATCTATAGTCATTACATGATTTGGGATTGTTGTTTTTTGGTAGAGGTAAAAATATCGATTTAAGCCATTCTTCCGGGATGTTGCCCTCTACATATATGTGGTTGAGAATTCGGGTGAGTCTCTTTATATTACCGTTATCTAAGGCTTTTAACAGTTCAACTGGAATTTGATCAGGACCCGGTGCTTTTCCTTGTTTTGCATTCTGTAGGGCATTCTTTACTTCTGAGGGTAAAATTTGTAGGTATTGTTTTTCTTCACCTATATCTTGTTCATTTTCTCTCTCGTCATGGAAAAGATGGATTATATATTGTTCCCATACTTCCTTTATTTTGCTCTCTTCAGTAAGTATTTCTCCATTATTATCTCTTGTTATTAGTGTTCTTCTTTGTCTGGTGTTGCCTGTAAGTTCTTTCATTTTTTTATGTAAGTTAGAGGTGTCATGTTTGTTGCTGAGTTCTTCCAATTCCTGGCATTTTTTGTTCATCCATTCCTCCTTAGCCTTTCTGATTTCATATTTGATTTTATTCTTGATGATTTTATATTTATTTTCAATCTTTATTTTTGTATTTTCTTTTTTCAGTTATTAGCTCAACTATTTCCGGTGTCATCCAGTCTTTTTTAGTTATTTTCTCTTCTTCGCCTAGGACCTCCTTTCCCGCTTTTAGTATGGCTTTTTTCATATCTGCCCATTCAACGCTTCCTTCAGTTAATTTATTTATCTCTGAGTTTAGTTGCTGTTGGAAGTTGTCGTCTTTTAGGTTTTTGATGTTAATTTTGGTGGTTTTAACTTTTTTCTCCGGTTTCCTGAGTTTAATGTTGACGTTTGCTAGTAATAGATTATGATCCGTATCTGCATCTGCGCTTGGATAGGTTTTTGCACTTTGTACTCCATTACGAAACCTTTTGTTAATCATTATAAAATCTTTCGCTTAATAATTATCATAAAATTGAAACCAACAGCCAAATTCTGAGGCAATCTTTTCTAGAGCTGGTTAACACAAACTCATGTGATGAGATTGTATACCCAGGTGCATCTAAAACTGAGACAGGTGTTGGATACTCTGTAATAACTTCAAATAGTATCATTCAGAAGTTCTGCTTTCCACAATCGACCTCTATCCATACAGGAGAGCTTTACGCCATCCTACAAGCATTAAAAGGCTTATGTAACCAAACTAAAGCCAAGAACACTGCAATATGTACAGATTCAATGTCCTCCATCGACTTGATTAAAAATATTTATTCCGAACATCCATTAGTTCATGCCATACATGAAGCAACAAACTGTCTCACTTCTTCTGGAACAAACATAACGTTAATCTGGATTTCTTCACACGTTGGCATTTTGGGTAATACCGATACTGCTGCAAAGGAAAGCAATTACAACCAAATCTGACATCTAATCTGTTCAACTAGCATCAGATTTTAAAACTCCTTTTCAGGTCCCAAATTAAAAAGTCCTGGCAAAACCAATGGAACACTAACACATGGACAGCTGATAGCTTTGAAGAAATCACCTGTTTGTGAAAAGTGTAGTGAATCATTAACTGTTTAACACAAAATATATTCTTACACAAAAAAATACTCTATACATAGTCTTACAAATGTTATCCTTAGCCAATTAGAACTTATTCAGAATGTACTTGATTTCCTTCGAGAAACAAACTTGTATTACAAAATTTGGTGTATTCTTTTTTATTACTTTCTCTTTCACATATTCTCTTTATTGTAAATTATACCTAATGTAATGTAAAATGTAACAAAATTGACCCAGTGTCAATAACCTTATAGAGAGTTACCAATGAGGTGAAGAAATAAAAGCCATCTATTATTTCTACGTTAGTAAATGTAAACTCAGCTATTTCGGTATTTGATTTCAAAGTTTTAGCAAATATTGCTTTAGGAGTTTTCAACATTTCACCAGTACCCACATGAAAAAAGTGCAGGCGGCTTGGGTGCGAGTGAAAATGTCAAGCAATGTTTAAGATTAATTTTCTTTTGTAAGCTAACTGCCAGAAGTCGTTCAAAGATATCTCATTGCATTTTCATCAACACCTTCTTATTTTTATCCTTAGTCATGAGAACTTTTGTGATGTTTTTAGAAGCAAAATTTATGATTTTGTTACGTTTTATAGGTTTCTCAAATCTTATAGGGGTTTAAAAGCAATTTGAAATAAACTCTAATTTTTGTCGACTGTCAGTTTCGTTGACGTTCGGCAGTAATCGGTAACTTCTTTAGATGTAGCTTTGCCAGTCGAAATAGTAAACAACTGTTGGTAATCATTGTATCATCAAATGAAATCATCGTTTCTTTTATTTACTTTATGATACTATCCAAGTTTCTTGTGTCCTTGTGAAAATTACCTTTATTAGTTAATCCAATATTTTTTTCACAGTTGGTATATGTTTGCAGCATAGCACAGTCGTGGTCAAAAGTTTGATAAATGTATCTCCATGTTGAATAAAATATTGTTTCCATTATCTACAACCTAATTAATATCGAAGTAAATTTAACCAAAAAAAAGAAGTCTTATGAAAATTTTAAACAATTAATTTATGAATTTATATCAGTATTGCTATTAATACACATTTTATCGTCTCTGCTAATTATATCTCTAACCTTTTGATGCCTATTAGGTATATAAGGTTAAACATTATATAACTGATACATTAAAATATGACCTAATGAAAAAATTTCAATTTTTGTTATAATCATTATGATTCTTATAGTGAATCAACAAAGCTTCGTCATGGATTTGTTAGTTGTTGCTCTGAAAACTCAGGGTCTTCTAATAGTATTGCCACAAATTGGTCACATTTCTCTGTAGTGATTCTTTTCCAAGTTATATTCTCCTATTTTAACTGAGTTATACCGCTACTGATCACGAACAAATAGTAATAAATACGTATATACTGTTGCCTTCCACCTTTTATACTATTAATTTTTTCAAATCCATCATAAATAACTGTAGAGGTCTGGAGGGAAACTCTACCTGCAGACATCAAAAAATCTCTTATACAAAGAATAATCATCCCGAATGAGAGGGATATACGGCCTTCCAAAAATCCATAGGCCCAATGTCCCCCTAAGACCCATCGTCAGTGCATACAACTGGTCCACTCAGAAATTAGCAAAACATCTCGCCTTATCCTTACAACCATTAGCCGAAAACGCCTCGTTCTTTCATTTCTATTTCACCCCAGATATACTAGTTAGTTTTGACATTGTTTCTTTATTCACCAATATTTCTATCGATGAAACCATTTCCTACTTGAACTCTAAACATCAAATACCCCAAGAGACATTATCTCTTATAAAGCACTGCATGTCTAATATATACTTTTTATTCCAAAATAATTTCTATCGTCGAATCAAAGTTGTCCCAATGGGATCCCCCTCTTTCCGGTAAAAACTGATATCTACATGGAATATTTCGAAACAACAGCCCTGTCCTCATCAAATCTCAAACCCACCTTTAACGCTGGTTACGGTATGTAGATGAAACTTTTGTCATTTGGCCCCATGGTAAAGGCACATTAGATATCTTAGATATCTAACTCAATTCAGTTATCAACACTATTGTTTTCCGTTCTATAGCGACAACAATCACAGATCATCCAAAATCAATTTAATTAGGGCAAACACTTTTACAAAACGGCTGCCACAAACCCAAATCAATAGGAGCATTCAAAAACATCTAAACCCCATTCCATCCAAAAAGAAACCTTGCCGTCTGATCAACCCAAAATCTTTTTACTTTTTATTAAGGTGTCACTGACAAGATCAGTAGAACGCTTAACCCTCTAAATATCAAAACCATCTTCACTACTACTCACTCCAAGTTGTCCAATCTCATCAGATCCGTAAAAGACGAAATCAATCCCCAATGAAGACCATGGTGTCTACGAGATACCTTGTTGCAGTTGCCCACGTACATACATAGGACAGACAAACCGACGAATCCATAACCGTATTTACGAAGATTTTATATCTGTAAAACATTCCGATACTACTTCAGCCCTAGCCAACATCTTCAGATAGGCACAAAATAGATTTCGAAAAAGCTCAGACCGCTCACACCATTTCCGCCCATACTGAGATGTGCTGAGAGTATAAAAGCAGCTACACAGGGTAAGACTGGTCGTCACTTGACTATCACTAAATGAAAAGGAAGAGCTGAAAAACTACGGCCACTTATCGATTCCCACGATGCCTTACAGAGGGAATCCGACCAGTCTATTCGAAATACCCTCTGCGTATATTCCATCTTCGGTGGATACTTAGCATTTCTCACATGGAAATAAATTAAAATAACGTTTAGGAGGTGGACAACGTCCAGCCACAGAGTCTAGTGTTCGGAGAACCGGGTGAGACACAGATATGGAAAAAGAATATTGTAATTTCAACTTACAAACGAATATTTACTATAGCTTCTTTATGAGAAGAGACAAGAATAAATAGCAACTTCATCAGAGTACATAATATTTTCTAAGAATTTATTGTGAATGAGCTTTTTGGCCTCAACCATATGTGTTATCAGAGACTGTCGAAATATTTTTTTTGAAAGAAATACTATATGTCTAGGGGTATACACAGATAACTTCTGTTTTTAGATCATTTTTAGACTTTTCTAAAATTTCAATTTTAGCGTGTATACTAAAATATTACTTTTTTTAGAGTTTTGATCTTGTGGCCCATGTATGTTTTTTACCACCCGTTTTCTTAATTATGTGTCCAACTATTTTAAATATATATATATACATCGGTTTAGAACGTCTTTCGACGTTGTCCGATACCTAAACACCATCTCTTCCTATCTTCGCAGTCGTTTGTTGTTAAATTTCTTTCGCTCATGGGCGTGTTTACGCCGTGTTGCCATTCTAATCTGGGTCTTCCTCTTTTCCGTCGACCTATCGGTTGCCATTCTACCACTTTTTTGGGGAGTCTTGTTGCTGGCATCCGTTGAACATGCCCATACCACCTTAATTGTTTCTTCTCTATATCTTAAGTTATATTTCCTTCTATTCCCATACGTTGTTTTATTACATCATTTCTGATTCGGTCTCGTCTGGAAATACCTAAAGATCTTCTCATTGCATCCATCTCTACTGCTTCTATTCGCTTTTTGTTCTTTTCACTAATTCTCCATGTTTCAGCGCCATAAAGAAGAGTAGTTTTAATCATGGTCTCATATATATTAAATTTTCTTCCTTTCGTTATCTCTTTACTCCACAGTATACCATTGAGACATCCTAAGACTTTCTTTGCTTGAGTGATTCGTTTTTCTATTTCCCGTGTATCAGTTCCTGTATTGTCAAAGGCAACACCCAAGTAGTCATAGCTCTGACAGCAGGAAATATGTTGTCCGTTTTCGAGGTCTATGTTATCTGACTCGTTTCCAATACAAAGATGTTTGGTTTTTGTTGTATTGACATTCATTCCCCAGTCGTTATATTTTTCTATCAGTTTTCTAAGCATGTACTGCATGTCTTCCCTGTCGGTCGCTAGTACTACCTGGTCATCAGCTAACTGGAGTGTATATATACATTCATTGCTAAGCTCTATACCCATCCTATGCACCTTTCTTTTCCATCTTTCCAATGCTGCAACATATATCTTGAATAAGGTTGGTGAGATACAGCATCCCTGTCGCAAGCCTTTTGTAACCAAGAATTCTTCCGTTAGATATTTTCCTGTTTTTATCTATGCCTTTGAGTCTCTATATAGTTCTTGTACAGCATTTATCAATGTGTGGTTGATGTTAGATCTTTTCAACGTTGTCGACAATTTTGTTAAGGGGATGTTGTCATATGCTTTTTGCAGGTCTACAAAAGTAATATGAGTTTCTAGATTCTTAGCCGATCTTTTTTTTATTATTTGTTTAAGACAAAATACGTTATCGGCGCACGATCTTCCTGCACGGAACCCGCTTTGTTCTTCCTCTTCATTGTGCTTATATTCTTCCTCGATCATATTTCTCAAAATTCGTCCATACAGTCTGCTCAGGGTGCTGGTTACCGATATGCCTCTATAATTATTACAATTCCTTTTGTCCCCTTTTTGTGTATTGAGGACATGTATGCCGTTCTCCATTGTTCTGGTACTGGGTGTCCATTTAGGCACTGATTGATCACATAAGTTAATTTTTCAAATAGTTTATGAGTTCCATTCTTAAGCATTTCAGCATAGATTCCCTCAGGTCCAGCGGATTTACCATTATTTAGGGTCATTACAGCCTTCCTTACTGTTTCGATGTCTACCCTCGCTTCCTCTTCTTGTATATGTACTGACTGTGTTGGGAAGTTCGCTAGGTATTCTTGTCTTGTCTCTGTCAGCAAGCTTTCATAGTGATCTTTCCATTGTCTTGGTTTTATGGTGTGTATGTGTGCTTTGCCTTTCCTGTATTTTTTACTGATTGTATAAAATTCCATACCTCTGTACATTGCTTCCCTCCGATGTATGTATTGATTTCTTGACATTTCTGATCCCATGTTTTTTTAAATAACTACCCACTATTTTAAATAAAATCTGAAATTCAAAAAACAATCTATCAATATTTTTAATTAAACTATGTAAGTGGTAAATGTTACTATTAATATTTTGTTTTTATTTTCTTATTGGCTTAGATAAGTCATCAACAAAAATCAGTGTTATTGTTACAACGACGATATGAAATTAAGGGACTAAGATGTTTATTAATAATATGGAAATACCGATACACACAAAATCAATAGTCAATGGCAATATCAAAAAAATTGGGACAGAAAACACATTGTAATAACAACATAATATATGAATTCCTATTTTTATTCATACTCCTACCACTACGACCAGCTCTCAATCCTCTCAAACAAGCCATTGCCGGTAACGAAGGTGCTCTTTGAAGTCTTACTTAGAAGAGAAAAACTAGGGCTGTAATCTTAACATACTAAGGCGGATATACCCGGCAATGCTGAAACCAATTATCTATTTATTTATTTATTTACGGGATGTCCCCATTTTACAAAATTTAACAAAAATAAAATATGCTAACCATAATACAAGTACATACTAAAACTAAGTATTAAATAATGATTAAATAATCATTGTTAAACAAATGATTAAATTAAGTAAATTAAATTAAATTTCCTGAAGATCTTAATAAAATAAAATGATCTTAATAAAAAAAAAACAAAATGATCTTAATAAAATAAAATGAAATGATCTTATTAAAATGAAATGAAATGAATACTTCAAGTTAAATGTCACTATTTGATTCCTAACATACTCATTCAAACAGTGCTTAAATCTAACAGATTTTATATCCACCAGATCATGAGATTGGCTAAAGTCATTTCCCAGGATCTGAATCCTGTTAATAGGAGAGAATTTGCCATAGTTAGTGTGATAGTGTTTTATAGAAAACAAAGGTATGTCTCTAAAAAATTCTAGTGTTACATCAGTAAGTGGTATGGTCAAGTGGTTTCTGGAGAAAAACTAGATCACATTTAGTTCTGTAGTCTTCTAAGGAACTGATATTTAGCCTTGACCTTAGTTCTACTGAAGACATGTTCCTTAAGTTTAATCTATAAGTACAAATCCGGAGAAACTTATTTTGAATTTTTTCAAGGATGTGAATATGGTTAAAATAGTATGCTGACCATACTATAGAAGCATAAGACAGGATGCTATGGACAAAAGTAAGATATAAAATTCTATATGTGGGTACTGAAAGATCTCGAGAGTTTCTTGTGATAAAACCTAGATTGCGGTAAACTTTATTTGACAAATTGTTGATGTGGGGGATAAATGACAAGGAACTGTCAAATAATACTCCCAAATCTTTTATTTCAGTCACTCTTGATAGAAGGATTGTATTAATGTGATAGTCAAACACAACATTATTTTTAGATTTGCTAAAGGATATAACAAAACACTTATCTTTATTTAGCTGGAGACCATTATAAAGAGACCAATTATACAGGGAAATAAGGTCTTCCTGGATCCTTAGACAATCAGATAGATTTGAAACTTTAAAATATAACTGAAGGTCATCAACAAATAGCAAAAACTGACAAACCTTTATTACCTCAGAAATATCATTAATAAACAAATTAAAGAGAATAGGGCCCACATGTGAACCTTGTGGGACCCCTGAACTGACAAAGATAGGAATTGAAAGTGAACCCTTTATAAAAACAAACTGAATTCTTTCGTCAAGATAACTACTTAACCGTGAAAGAAACCACTCAGGAAAGCCAATACATCTTAATTTAAAGATGAGTAAAGAATATATTACTGTGTCAAAGGCCTTCGAGAAATCAGTATAGATGGAGTCCACTTGGTACCCATCCTCGAAAGCCTTGATAATGTAATCATAATACAAAACAATATTTGTAGATGTAGATTTACCATGCCTAAATCCATGTTGCTCATTAATGAAGAGATTCCTACAATGCCAAGTAAGATATTTGTTTAGAATTAGCTCAAAAAGTTTAGGGATGGCAGATAACATAACAACAGGCCTATAATTTTTTATATTGTCTCTGTCACCGTTTTTAAATACAGGAGTTATATAACTGTCACGCCATTTACTAGGAAAGTATGTAGTCTCAAAGATAAATTAAATAATACATGTAAAGGTTTGGATAGACTGTAGACACATGTTTTTAAGAAATATGTAGGAATATTATCAGGGCCATAACTCAGTTTATCCTTTAGAACATTTATAGACTCAAAGACTTCAAAAAGTGAAAATTGGATAAATGGAATGTCAACAGAATTTTTTACTTTAAAATTGAAGTTACCGTAATTAACTTTGTCTGAGCAATAGACACTAGAGAAATGGCTCGCAAACAAGTTTGCTATTTCCTCACTTGATTCAGCTGACAAGTCATTAAAATGCATGACATTTGGAATTCCGTGGCTTTTATTCAAAGAGTTTATATGGTTTCAAAATTGTTTTGAGTCTGAGTGAATAGATTCCTTAATGTTGGAGATATAAGATCTGTAGCATTGATCTGTTAATGTTTTACATTGGGTTCTAAGATCTGAAAATAAGGTATAATTAGCTGCTAACTGAGTATGTTTGAATCTAGCATGAGCAGTTTTTTTTTTTAAATAACAAGTTTTTTTTAAATCTGAAGAAAACCAACGAGGAAATTTTGAAGGTTTATATGTTTTTTTCGAAACAAAGAGAGATATTGCTTCAGAAAGAACTTCATAAAAATTATTTACTGAGATATTAATATTTAAATCATCAAAAACAATATTCCAGTCAACTGAAGAAAAATAATTATTTAGACCTACAAAATTTGCATTACGATAGTCAAAATATGTAGTATTATAATCTAATTGTTTAACATTACCATTAAAACTAAGATCACAAGTAATTGCCACATGATGAAAGTTATTGGGAAGCAAAGTGTCCACTGCCTCATACACTGACAGTTTCTGATAGTCTTCAATATTGTGGAAAATGAGATCCCAAAATACTCCACGTTGATTCGGTATAATATTTGATTGCCTCAGGTTCAGGTAAGAGAAGCATTCGCATATCAGCTTTGCTGGATAGTTTTGTGGGCAGTCAACGAGCAAGCCCTCTTCATTTGAGTAAGCACAAGAAGCTAGTGGTAAATTGTAGTCGCCAAATAAATATACAGGTACATCTGGCCTATTGTTTTTAATAGTTTCAACTGCCGAGCAATGACTAAGGTAAATATCTTCTGATGAGTTTGGAGGAATGTACACTCCACCCAAGATAACTGATGCACATTCATAATCCACTTGAACAAACAGATGCTCAACATTATTAATGTCAGATTTGATTTGTTTAACAATCTGAAAATGTGGTAGCCAGAGTTTAACAATTCATTATCTGAATAATCTTGATTAAGCCAAGTTTCTACCAGAATAATGACATCATAGTTGCATTGGAAGATGGAAGTTCGAAGTTCATTGAGTCGAGTACGTATTCCTCCAAGGTTCTGATAATATACAGACATAGTGTTTATTACAATTGGTTTTTTGAAGTTTTTTTAGCAACTGTCGGAAGCCCGTTTGTAAATTTAATAATCAAGTCAGATTCTCCCTTCTGTTCTCGAGCACGTAACTCTGTCAAAACAGTTTTAAACTGTTCCTGTTGAGGTTTCGTTTTATCGTAGCCTATTTTTATGCCATCCTCAATGCGATTGCGCTTATTAATTGCGTTTATGACTAAATGTCGGTGTTTGGTTACCACCTTTATTAGCCTGTTTTTGCCATCAGGTGTCTGCCCCACTCGTAATATCTTCACCACATCGTTCTGAGCAAGACCAATGTTGTTGAAAATGGGAGTAAGTGCGCTGTTATCAGCATTTATTCTTTCTTGAATACTATTACTTGTTGATTCAGGGATGCCATACACTATCAGAATATTAGCACGTTCAGCACGATCCTCAAACTCGTGCAATAATGTTTCCACATTAGTTGTACCACCAACGCACTGCTGTTGTTGTTGCTTAACTGCGTCTAGCTCTTCCTTTAAAGACTTGATTTGCTCCTCTAGCTGAATAAATTTGTTAGTTAAAACAGGTATTTTTTTGAAGGAAAGCACACAGTCTCCGCAGAAGAACAAAATTATCCGTTTTTAAACGACAATGGCTCTCTGCTCACTTGCACAAAGACCTGAGCATTTCTCTTCCAAATGGAAAACCACACAGCAGCTATCACATCTAGGAGCTTTCTCCATTTGTTCGTCATTGATGGGTTTTGAGCATTTATTACAAGATTTCATTTTAACAAAATAACCTCAAAAATTTTGATTTAGAAAAATGAAGTCCCAGCAATAATATATATATAAAACTAACAACTTTCACCCAAAGATCTTTATCAATCTTCACTAGTATGAAAATAGTTATTTTTAATCACTTATTTTAGTTGAATTAGGGAAATTAATCACAAGCATAACAAACACATGTGATCAACTTTGAGGTTACATTTACGTATTGGAGAACAATGTAATGGAGAACTCATATCGGAGAACATTGTCCAACGGCTGCTATGGAAGTAATCGTTGGTCTCATACCTCTGCACATCCCAGTGGAGAGCATGAAAATAAAGACCAAATATAGTATAGGAGGTCAAATGAACGAATTATTAGACCCAGCTCTCGATTCAATATTGATGAAAGTGAGTAATGGGCATGCCCTAAGATGATATGACAAAGAAGGAATATATATACTGCAACTATACACTCAAAATTTTAGTTGCTAAGACGAATTGGACAAAGAAACTACTTGTAAGCTAAACAAGAATGCCATTAAACATACATGGTTAAAAAACACCAGAAGTAACTGCTAGCGGAGTGCAGAGCTAGACACTCAGATAGCCTAGGTAAAATACCAACCATCTTTCATTTGAGACTTACGCTATTGAAAAATAGTCAGTTGTAATTGAACAAAAAATATTAAATAAAAGGGATTGCCATAATGACAGAGAGTTAAGCAGCTATCAAAATACTGAAATCAGATCAGATCAACTCCATAGTGGTATAATAATGCTTGAAGAAATCAAATGAACTAAGCAAGGAAAATTCAGTTACCATTTTATGGATTCCGGAACATATTGGAGTGGAAAGAAACGGAATTGCAGACAAATTAGCTAAAATAGATGCAAAGCACTTTTTATGAGACCAGAAATTTTTGCGGAACTAGTAGGTACAGCTTATTGCTGAAATAAATTGAAAGAAAAGTAGATCGCAAAAAAAAAACGAAATATTAAGAGAATCAGACAATCAAGAATACTTCTAAGGAACTAATACGGCTTTAAAGATTGTATTAGTTTAAACCAAAACGAACTACGCAAGGGCTAACAGAAGTACTTACAATCCATCGTCGACAGAGAAAGCACCGAAAAACATTAAAAGTAGTAGAGGTGAGAGAATGCAGACCAATATGCAGTATATTCATATACTTCAAAATAATACTAATAAAAAATTAGAAGCAGGCATAACTGAACTCACGTCACATATACAGCAAACTGCTTTCAAATTTGAATCATTAGGTTTTTGAATTCGGTTTCGCTAGGTAGAAATCATTTGATTTCTCTTTTTGTCATTAGGTTTTTCTTTAACCCCTCAAAAATCTAATGTTACCGTCTTTATAAGACATAATCTGTCCAATATTGACAATATTAATGTAAATCATACCTTATATTCAGTATCAAATAAGATAACTTATCTTGGAATTATTACTGACAAAAAGCTTAGTTGGAAAGCATTTATACCAAGTATAGAATCAAAATGTTTAAATGGTATAAATTTTTTTAAATTCGTATTTATAAAGCCTATAAAGCCTTTATTAGGTTTATCCTGGATTACGGATGTACGTTATATGGATCAGTTAGTCCTTATACCCTAAAACAATTGAAAATAATTCAAAATGGTTCCCTAAGACTCTGTTTGGGTGTAATGTGTTCAACGCCTTTGGAATCACTTCGGATTGAAGCAATACAACCACCAATATTTTTGCTTAGGGAATCATTGTCAGAAAAATGTATTATTCTTTTTTAAAAAACCTTACTCTGTTAGATAAAATGGCTTTATTAAATAACCAGGATTTAACTAACAAGTACTGGTCAAAAAAACCTTTCTTCTCCATTATGTATGGCATTTAGAAATACAAGTACTCACAAGAGTGATTTAAAAAGACCCATTTCAGTAGAAAAATCTGAATTCTTTGACATGTTGGAGCCACTAGAAATTAATAATCCTATATACAATGAAAATTTGTTGATAAGTAAAAATACATTAAGCGCCTATATATCAAATCTGTCAGATTTTCTGGATATATATAACGAGACATCAAAAAAATATAATGGTACGGGATGTGCATGTGCATTCTATATACCATTAACAAATGTTAAAAAAATTCAAACTAAATAACAATACTTCCATTTTTTCTGCAGAAGCGATTGGTGTTATTAAAGCCTATGATTATATCGAAGAAAAAAAGACATGTTAATAAAAATACACTTTTTGGGTGACTCTTTATATGTTTCCAAATGCATCCCTAGTATTCCCTAAGTACAGAGATCTAGAAATAGAAATCAGGAGACAATAGAGAATGGAAAGTACCCAGACAGTACCTATTATTCTATCTACTACTGGTGTTATTCCCAAAAACCTCCTAGAGAACATAAAACAGCTGGGCCTGAATGAGCATTTCTATAAGGCCATGCAGAAAGCTGTACTCCTCGCGACGTCCAGACATGTACGAAAATTTTTGGATGATACTCCAGCATACCAAGTCACGTAGAGCTCAATACTTTTGATACCGTAGGTATCTGGGATGGGTGAATTTTCCCCTTAGAGGGAGTGTGAGCCGTATAGCTAAATCTGGATAATATAAATAGAGAAAGTGGCAGCAATAGGTGCTTATTTTTCCATTCGTTGTGGGTCGACCAGCAATAATTTAAAATAGTAATTGCTTTAGGTTGCCACAAGAAAATGAAACTAAAAGTCTGACATTACTGAAAACATTTAATTGTTTGAACATGATGAACTAGATGATAGTGCGATAAGCCATTGCAAAACAATTCATTCGTAGTAATACCAACCTCGAGCCCTTCTGATGATGGTGCATATATTGTAAGCCTTGACCGGTAGCCCAAAAAGTACCATCCTTAAATAATAAAAACTACTTAAGATTGTGAGTATTTTAAATATACCAAAGTTTTATTTACTTTACCTTACCTTAATGAGATTAAATGTGGACAGATCGCATATCTGTAATTAATGTCTTGTGTAGTAATATGAAGTGTTATTAGCTTAACTAACGTTTCAAAAGTACTGGGACTCATTCACTAACAGTTTTGAAACTATGTAGGATGCGTCTTAAATTCTTGAGTACATATACTGGCTCCAAGTTAACTCAACGCTTCAAATACTGGATGAATCCAATATCATCTCTTTTTTCTTTTCCTTCTCAAAATTTCCCACAACATTATCGCTTCGTCTTCATCATCAGACAACATTTTGAACAACTGATTTGTTATTTCGTTGGTATACGAAGTACAACAAAATATGTTGCCTATTGCTTATTGAATGTTCCTAGTTGCTAGTTGCTATAGCTCTTATTGCTTCGGTGTGTGAGCCGCCTAAAGTGCAAAAGAAAAATTTTGAGAAAAATTGTGAAATTTACGCCATGTTTTGAAATTTACTAACTAAAAGTATTTGACAATGTCAAATCAAAAAATGAATTATCTTAAACATCATTTAATTCAAGAATTCATTGCCAAAGAGACATAAGGGACAAATAATGAAAATTTGTCGACAAAAGTCAGTGAAAGTCAACAAAAATTGTCACCAGAAGTGAAAAATTTTTGCAAGTTAACCAGGATATATTTTTAGACGTATTTTTGCACACTGAGAATTCGTTGTCAAAGTAAGTGTATTTATCGCCCTTTGTGAGTTTTAATTAATTTTCCCCTAAAAAAACCAGAAATTGGTATTTTCGTTTTGACAATTTTTGCTATAATAGACAGACCTCATCTATAGGATCGAAATTTTATTTTCATATTATTATTTCGATTCAATTGTTTATTATTGAAGCCCATAACACTATTATATATGTATAAGTATTCTGGTTAAAAGGAAATCTACTTTAAAATATTTATTGCTCCCACATAGAAGGGAAAATTAACGACAAAATCTTTTGTATCAAATTTTACTCTTTCGAAGGTCATGTACCTGTTCTCTTTAAACAGCAAGTGAAGCAACTATTTAGCATTTTAAGATTTAGTGTCAAAAAGGTTAACTGATAAAGAGTTCAGTGAATATGATTGATAACAATATTTTTTCAATAGTTTGATTATTAAGCAAATCTTAAGTGATATTTTTACACTTTTTAATTTATCGTTTATTTTTATGCTTGACCTGATGATATCAAAACATACAACTATTCGTAATCTCTCAATTGGGTTTACTACCGTTGTCCGTTCCTTTTTTTCTAAAAATTTAATTAAGGCAGTATTAGGCAGTAGAAATATTAAGCAATTTTTGAAAATATAAATAACTGCTACACATAATATACAAGATATAAAACATTACAATGGCAGCTAAGGCTGTAAAGACTAAGTAAGGCCAAGGTAGTAACTGGTGTAACATGTTATAACATGTAGCATACTACGGATGTTTCAAAACTTCATAAACCTTGGAAATACGCATGCTCGAAAAAAAAATCCTAAAAATATTAACTATTTTAATTTCATACTAAATTCAATATAAAATATTAAAAACGACTGTTAGAAGAAAAACAAATAATATTCCAACTATTTTACTAATGTAAAAATTAGTTTCTTTTTGTCTTGCTATGAGAACGCACTGCAGACAATTCATCTAGTATCTTAAGGGATCTCTTTTTTTAAACTGCTTTTTTGGTAATCGTTTAATTTTGTAATATCAGAGAGCAAACTTTTTAAAAATTTCAAATCTTGATTAAAACACTTAACTTACTGGGAGTGAGTGGATTAATTTTTCTCCTCTGGGGCTTTGTCAAATGTCACATCCTGGTTGTTTGTAGTAGATGCGATAGTTTTTCTTCTAAGATGATCTTCATTAGTGGTTTCTGCATCAGATTTAATGTCACAGTGTTTTTTGTAAAATTTGCCATGTTTCTATATGTAAATTGCTTTCTTGTGCTTTGAGTTTTAATAAAATGCATAAGGAACTGCATCCCGTCTTTAAAATAATAATCTTTAAATGATGAAAAGGTCAATGTGAGTCCAAAATACTGATATATAGGAGATAGTAAATTCTCACAATCTTAGGTAGTTTTTATTGTAATTAAATTGTAAGCTGTCGGTTTCGAGGCTTACAATAAATGCCCCATCATTAAGACACAGTACAAAGATCTTTGTTTTAATAAAAACTAAAAGCTAAAAACAACATGAAACAAACAATGAACACCCAATACAAAACAAGAGTTTTAAAGTCAAAACAAAAGTAGATCAAAATGATGCCAGCAACCATAGCCTTAATCGAGTAAGACATTTGATATTATATATAAAATGTTAATTTATTAAGAAATGTAAATTTAATTTATAAGAAAATTGGAAGAATTTAAAATATATTGAGACATCAGTGGCAATGGTTATAACCAGTCTGATAGAAACTGTACAATATAGTCAGTCTTAACATTTAATGCTAAAACTCTATATCATTATGCAATGTTTTATTCAATTTCTTCATATATATTTTTGACACCTACTTAGGCTAACTCTTCTTATGTTTCTGTTGGAGCTATGACCCTTTGAGGGCTTTGATCTGCTTAAAAATAATGTTCCAGTCTGTGCTATAAGCTACTTTTTGTCTTCATTGTTCAATTCTGAATTTCTTTGAGATCCTCTTTACATCCATCTTTTTCCCCTACTTCTTTCTTGTTGAGATTTCCATCTTCGTATTATTCTTATACCGCGATTATCTGACATACTTTCTAAATGGGCAAGCCGGTTTATCTTGAGCTTGGGTTTGCTCAAACATATTTCTTAATATTTTATACTTAAACATTAAGCGTTTGATAGAGTGAGAATTCGGGACGCGATACATTTATTATATGAAAAGAGAATATCACTGGATTTAGTAAAAACCATTGAGAATATATATAAAGACAACATACCTATGGTAAGATGTAAAGGAAAACTATCGCAACCTATCAAATATGAAACTGGCATTAGACAAGGAGATTCGCTGAGCCTATTAATATTTAATCTGATAATGGATGAAATCATAAAGAAAGTTAAAAAAGAAGAGGATGTAGAATGGGAGAAAAGGAAATAAGGATAATATGCTTCGCCGACGACGCCATAATAACAGCCGAAAATGAAGATGACCTACAAAGATTAATTAAAGAATTCGAAGATACGGCGCTCAATACAACATGGAGATCTCAACAGAGAAAACTAAAACTATAGTGATATCAGCGTAACCGAGACGATGTAAACTAGTCGTAAATAACAAAATAATAGAACAACTGATGGAAACTGAATACTTGGGAATAAAACTGTCAAGCTAGGGAAAAGTGGAAGAAGAAGTACAAAAACAAGTGAACATGTCAAACAGAGCAGCAGGATGTCTCAACAACACAATCTGGAGAAACAAATACCTCACAACGGAAACGAAAACCAGGATATATAAATCAACAATAAGACCGATAATGACGTACACAGCGGAAACAAGAACAGATACGGCGAAAACACAAAGACTACTGGAAACAACAGAAATGAAAGTTCACACGAAAAATAACAAACCAAACTCTAAGAGACAGAGTAAGAAGTGAGAAAATACGAGCGAGATGTGGTATAGAGGAAATAAACGCGGGGACCAAAAGAAGAAAAGTGGAATGGAATCAACACATCGAAAGAATGAGAGAAAATAGAATAGTACGAATAGCAAGAGACAAATCGCCAAATGGAAGAAGACCATTGGGACGACCGAGGAAAAGATGGTCAGACAACGTCAATTGAGGCTAAAAACCGAAGTAAAACATGCATTAAGCCTATTTATAAAGTAGGAAGAAGAACATTAATTGATTTTTCTTAGTTGTTGAAAGAGTCCATGTTTATATTCCATATGTAATTACTGGCTTAATGATTGTTTTATATATTTTTAGTTTAGACTTATTCTATGACCAACTGTAGCTGCAAAATTCAGTTCATTTTGGGGAACATCTGTTATGTAGTCGTACAAAGGTGTTACCAAATTAAAAATATTTGACCCACTTCCGTCGGGCCATTGTACTTTAAAAAAAAGATATTTAAACTTTTCCGGTGTTGGGATGTTAAAAAACATATGGTATCTTACAAAAATGTAAAGAAGTAAAGTCTAATACAGTTCACGTTTTAATCGTGTATCCTGGTAGATTAAAAATTAACCTTCAAACTTTTAATACAATGTTTTATGTGATTTGTGTGTTTTAGATAAACCGTGGTTAATTAATAATGATTCTTTAAGTAAATTGTTTATTGGTAATCACCAACAATTGTAACTATCTTATCATAAATAATAAATATATCAATTAGACGAAATTTCAGTTTTATTTACTTAAGAACTATTAGCTTCTATTGTACTATTACATTCAAATTAAACTAAAGTATTTACGTCGGCCTTAATGCAATATCATAAATATCTAAGGACTCTTATTAAAACTTGCTCTCTATAAATCAAGGGATGTGTTCCATAAAAATGAATATGTCAATCGCACTTCTTTATTAATGCAAAAGTGACAGCGCTTCAAATTCGTACGATTTATTGGGTCAAATTGTAAAGAAAATCTGCTTGAAATATCGGCATTTAACACATGTTCAATTGGTAAGTGCTATGAATATGATTGGGGCTGGTCTTTCACAAGTGATGTTGCACGACATTTTGACGTGTCTCGGAGCCTGATTACTTCTCATCTGCACAATATTCATACTAGAAAAGATATTCTTCTAAATTTTAAAAATATTATTTAAATTTTAAAAACACAGCAAACATAGTACGGAACTTCGCATTAGTCTACAATACCGCGAACTATTCTACTTTTTTAGATCCAGCTATGAGGGTGGTATCATCAGCGTACCGATGGCTATTAAATTTGGTGCCATTGATGGTGGTTCCTCCTTCCCAGTCTTCTAAAGCGTGTCTATACCCGATTTGCCGTATATGTTGAAGAGCATGGGGCTCAGTACGCACCCCTGTTGCACACCCTTGTTGACAGAAAAACACTAAATAAGTTCACTTTATACCTTGATCTGGCCCCTATTATTGTCGTACAGATTTTTTATAAGGTAGATCAAATGATGCCAAATATATTGCTGCCAACGCACCCAATCGAACGCTTTTGTGTAATCAATATAGAAGAAATACATAAATCCGTAAAATAGTTTCGAAACACAATTAAGATAACTGCCTTAATCTGAACCTTCTATAAATGCAAGGTATAACAGACGCTGATAAAGATGTTAATAGAGACATGGGGAATCTAAAATTTGCATTCCACGACATGTCTCCTCAGCTAAGCAGAAATCGTTAGCGAATTGGTTTCTTGTACTCATACAGAGTAGATCCGAATAAAAATAAAATTAAAAAGACAGTCAAGATTTCCTTTCACGCAAAAATAGTCTATGTATCTGTTGATACGTATTTCGCTTTAATAAAGCTCATCAGAACAGTTATTCATAGGCTTTCTCAACGTGAAAATTAATCTTTTCCTGTCTTTGGGAAGCAACGATAAAATGGCTTCGAAACGGACGCAATAGCGACATCTGATATTAAATCCGTAAAATAGTTTCGAAACACAATTCAGATAACTGCCTTAATCTGAACCTTCTATAAATGCAAGGTATAACAGACGCTGATAAAGATGTTAATAGAGACATGGGGAATCTAAAATTTGCATTCCACGACATGTCTCCTCAGCTAAGCAGAAATCGTTAGCGAATTGGTTTCTTGTACTCATACAGAGTAGATCCGAATAAAAATAAAATTAAAAAGACAGTCAAGATTTCCTTTCACGCAAAAATAGTCTATGTATCTGTTGATACGTATTTCGCTTTAATAAAGCTCATCAGAACAGTTATTCATAGGCTTTCTCAACGTGAAAATTAATCTTTTCCTGTCTTTGGGAAGCAACGATAAAATGGCTTCGAAACGGACGCAATAGCGACATCTGATATTAAATCCGTAAAATAGTTTCGAAACACAATTCAGATAACTGCCTTAATCTGAACCTTCTATAAATGCAAGGTATAACAGACGCTGATAAAGATGTTAATAGAGACATGGGGAATCTAAAATTTGCATTCCACGACATGTCTCCTCAGCTAAGCAGAAATCGTTAGCGAATTGGTTTCTTGTACTCATACAGAGTAGATCCGAATAAAAATAAAATTAAAAAGACAGTCAAGATTTCCTTTCACGCAAAAATAGTCTATGTATCTGTTGATACGTATTTCGCTTTAATAAAGCTCATCAGAACAGTTATTCATACGCTTTCTCAACGTGAAAATTAATCTTTTCCTGTCTTTGGGAAGCAACGATAAAATGGCTTCGAAACGGACGCAATAGCGACATCTGATATTAAATCCGTAAAATAGTTTCGAAACACAATTCAGATAACTGCTTTAATCTGAACCTTCTATAAATGCAAGGTATAACAGACGCTGATAAAGATGTTAATAGAGACATGGGGAATCTAAAATTTGCATTCCACGACATGTCTCCTCAGCTAAGCAGAAATCGTTAGCGAATTGGTTTCTTGTACTCATACAGAGTAGATCCGAATAAAAATAAAATTAAAAAGACAGTCAAGATTTCCTTTCACGCAAAAATAGTCTATGTATCTGTTGATACGTATTTCGCTTTAATAAAGCTCATCAGAACAGTTATTCATAGGCTTTCTCAACGTGAAAATTAATCTTTTCCTGTCTTTGGGAAGCAACGATAAAATGGCTTCGAAACGGACGCAATAGCGACATCTGATATTAAATCCGTAAAATAGTTTCGAAACACAATTCAGATAACTGCTTTAATCTGAACCTTCTATAAATGCAAGGTATAACAGACGCTGATAAAGATGTTAATAGAGACATGGGGAATCTAAAATTTGCATTCCACGACATGTCTCCTCAGCTAAGCAGAAATCGTTAGCGAATTGGTTTCTTGTACTCATACAGAGTAGATCCGAATAAAAATAAAATTAAAAAGACAGTCAAGATTTCCTTTCACGCAAAAATAGTCTATGTATCTGTTGATACGTATTTCGCTTTAATAAAGCTCATCAGAACAGTTATTCATAGGCTTTCTCAACGTGAAAATTAATCTTTTCCTGTCTTTGGGAAGCAACGATAAAATGGCTTCGAAACGGACGCAATAGCGACATCTGATATTAAATCCGTAAAATAGTTTCGAAACACAATTCAGATAACTGCTTTAATCTGAACCTTCTATAAATGCAAGGTATAACAGACGCTGATAAAGATGTTAATAGAGACATGGGGAATCTAAAATTTGCATTCCACGACATGTCTCCTCAGCTAAGCAGAAATCGTTAGCGAATTGGTTTCTTGTACTCATACAGAGTAGATCCGAATAAAAATAAAATTAAAAAGACAGTCAAGATTTCCTTTCACGCAAAAATAGTCTATGTATCTGTTGATACGTATTTCGCTTTAATAAAGCTCATCAGAACAGTTATTCATAGGCTTTCTCAACGTGAAAATTAATCTTTTCCTGTCTTTGGGAAGCAACGATAAAATGGCTTCGAAACGGACGCAATAGCGACATCTGATATTAAATCCGTAAAATAGTTTCGAAACACAATTCAGATAACTGCTTTAATCTGAACCTTCTATAAATGCAAGGTATAACAGACGCTGATAAAGATGTTAATAGAGACATGGGGAATCTAAAATTTGCATTCCACGACATGTCTCCTCAGCTAAGCAGAAATCGTTAGCGAATTGGTTTCTTGTACTCATACAGAGTAGATCCGAATAAAAATAAAATTAAAAAGACAGTCAAGATTTCCTTTCACGCAAAAATAGTCTATGTATCTGTTGATACGTATTTCGCTTTAATAAAGCTCATCAGAACAGTTATTTATAGGCTTTCTCAACGTGAAAATTAATCTTTTCCTGTCTTTGGGAAGCAACGATAAAATGGCTTCGAAACGGACGCAATAGCGACATCTGATATTAAATCCGTAAAATAGTTTCGAAACACAATTCAGATAACTGCTTTAATCTGAACCTTCTATAAATGCAAGGTATAACAGACGCTGATAAAGATGTTAATAGAGACATGGGGAATCTAAAATTTGCATTCCACGACATGTCTCCTCAGCTAAGCAGAAATCGTTAGCGAATTGGTTTCTTGTACTCATACAGAGTAGATCCGAATAAAAATAAAATTAAAAAGACAGTCAAGATTTCCTTTCACGCAAAAATAGTCTATGTATCTGTTGATACGTATTTCGCTTTAATAAAGCTCATCAGAACAGTTATTCATAGGCTTTCTCAACGTGAAAATTAATCTTTTCCTGTCTTTGGGAAGCAACGATAAAATGGCTTCGAAACGGACGCAATAGCGACATCTGATATTAAATCCGTAAAATAGTTTCGAAACACAATTCAGATAACTGCTTTAATCCGAACCTTCTATAAATGCAAGGTATAACAGACGCTGATAAAGATGTTAATAGAGACATGGGGAATCTAAAATTTGCATTCCACGACATGTCTCCTCAGCTAAGCAGAAATCGTTAGCGAATTGGTTTCTTGTACTCATACAGAGTAGATCCGAATAAAAATAAAATTAAAAAGACAGTCAAGATTTCCTTTCACGCAAAAATAGTCTATGTATCTGTTGATACGTATTTCGCTTTAATAAAGCTCATCAGAACAGTTATTCATAGGCTTTCTCAACGTGAAAATTAATCTTTTCCTGTCTTTGGGAAGCAACGATAAAATGGCTTCGAAACGGACGCAATAGCGACATCTGATATTAAATCCGTAAAATAGTTTCGAAACACAATTCAGATAACTGCTTTAATCTGAACCTTCTATAAATGCAAGGTATAACAGACGCTGATAAAGATGTTAATAGAGACATGGGGAATCTAAAATTTGCATTCCACGACATGTCTCCTCAGCTAAGCAGAAATCGTTAGCGAATTGGTTTCTTGTACTCATACAGAGTAGATCCGAATAAAAATAAAATTAAAAAGACAGTCAAGATTTCCTTTCACGCAAAAATAGTCTATGTATCTGTTGATACGTATTTCGCTTTAATAAAGCTCATCAGAACAGTTATTCATAGGCTTTCTCAACGTGAAAATTAATCTTTTCCTGTCTTTGGGAAGCAACGATAAAATGGCTTCGAAACGGACGCAATAGCGACATCTGATATTAAATCCGTAAAATAGTTTCGAAACACAATTCAGATAACTGCTTTAATCTGAACCTTCTATAAATGCAAGGTATAACAGACGCTGATAAAGATGTTAATAGAGACATGGGGAATCTAAAATTTGCATTCCACGACATGTCTCCTCAGCTAAGCAGAAATCGTTAGCGAATTGGTTTCTTGTACTCATACAGAGTAGATCCGAATAAAAATAAAATTAAAAAGACAGTCAAGATTTCCTTTCACGCAAAAATAGTCTATGTATCTGTTGATACGTATTTCGCTTTAATAAAGCTCATCAGAACAGTTATTCATAGGCTTTCTCAACGTGAAAATTAATCTTTTCCTGTCTTTGGGAAGCAACGATAAAATGGCTTCGAAACGGACGCAATAGCGACATCTGATATTAAATCCGTAAAATAGTTTCGAAACACAATTCAGATAACTGCTTTAATCTGAACCTTCTATAAATGCAAGGTATAACAGACGCTGATAAAGATGTTAATAGAGACATGGGGAATCTAAAATTTGCATTCCACGACATGTCTCCTCAGCTAAGCAGAAATCGTTAGCGAATTGGTTTCTTGTACTCATACAGAGTAGATCCGAATAAAAATAAAATTAAAAAGACAGTCAAGATTTCCTTTCACGCAAAAATAGTCTATGTATCTGTTGATACGTATTTCGCTTTAATAAAGCTCATCAGAACAGTTATTCATAGGCTTTCTCAACGTGAAAATTAATCTTTTCCTGTCTTTGGGAAGCAACGATAAAATGGCTTCGAAACGGACGCAATAGCGACATCTGATATTAAATCCGTAAAATAGTTTCGAAACACAATTCAGATAACTGCTTTAATCTGAACCTTCTATAAATGCAAGGTATAACAGACGCTGATAAAGATGTTAATAGAGACATGGGGAATCTAAAATTTGCATTCCACGACATGTCTCCTCAGCTAAGCAGAAATCGTTAGCGAATTGGTTTCTTGTACTCATACAGAGTAGATCCGAATAAAAATAAAATTAAAAAGACAGTCAAGATTTCCTTTCACGCAAAAATAGTCTATGTATCTGTTGATACGTATTTCGCTTTAATAAAGCTCATCAGAACAGTTATTCATAGGCTTTCTCAACGTGAAAATTAATCTTTTCCTGTCTTTGGGAAGCAACGATAAAATGGCTTCGAAACGGACGCAATAGCGACATCTGATATTAAATCCGTAAAATAGTTTCGAAACACAATTCAGATAACTGCCTTAATCTGAACCTTCTATAAATGCAAGGTATAACAGACGCTGATAAAGATGTTAATAGAGACATGGGGAATCTAAAATTTGCATTCCACGACATGTCTCCTCAGCTAAGCAGAAATCGTTAGCGAATTGGTTTCTTGTACTCATACAGAGTAGATCCGAATAAAAATAAAATTAAAAAGACAGTCAAGATTTCCTTCCACGCAAAAATAGTATATGTATCTGTTAATACGTATTTCGCTTTAATAAAGCTCATCAGAACAGTTATTCATAGGCTTTCTCAACGTGAAAATTAATCTTTTCCTGTCTTTGGGAAGCAACGATAAAATGGCTTCGAAACGGACGCAATAGCGACATCTGATATTAAATCCGTAAAATAGTTTCGAAACACAATTCAGATAACTGCCTTAATCTGAACCTTCTATAAATGCAAGGTATAACAGACGCTGATAAAGATGTTAATAGAGACATGGGGAATCTAAAATTTGCATTCCACGACATGTCTCCTCAGCTAAGCAGAAATCGTTAGCGAATTGGTTTCTTGTACTCATACAGAGTAGATCCGAATAAAAATAAAATTAAAAAGACAGTCAAGATTTCCTTTCACGCAAAAATAGTCTATGTATCTGTTGATACGTATTTCGCTTTAATAAAGCTCATCAGAACAGTTATTTATAGGCTTTCTCAACGTGAAAATTAATCTTTTCCTGTCTTTGGGAAGCAACGATAAAATGGCTTCGAAACGGACGCAATAGCGACATCTGATATTAAATCCGTAAAATAGTTTCGAAACACAATTCAGATAACTGCCTTAATCTGAACCTTCTATAAATGCAAGGTATAACAGACGCTGATAAAGATGTTAATAGAGACATGGGGAATCTAAAATTTGCATTCCACGACATGTCTCCTCAGCTAAGCAGAAATCGTTAGCGAATTGGTTTCTTGTACTCATACAGAGTAGATCCGAATAAAAATAAAATTAAAAAGACAGTCAAGATTTCCTTCCACGCAAAAATAGTATATGTATCTGTTAATACGTATTTCGCTTTAATAAAGCTCATCAGAACAGTTATTCATAGGCTTTCTCAACGTGAAAATTAATCTTTTCCTGTCTTTGGGAAGCAACGATAAAATGGCTTCGAAACGGACGCAATAGCGACATCTGATATTAAATCCGTAAAATAGTTTCGAAACACAATTCAGATAACTGCCTTAATCTGAACCTTCTATAAATGCAAGGTATAACAGACGCTGATAAAGATGTTAATAGAGACATGGGGAATCTAAAATTTGCATTCCACGACATGTCTCCTCAGCTAAGCAGAAATCGTTAGCGAATTGGTTTCTTGTACTCATACAGAGTAGATCCGAATAAAAATAAAATTAAAAAGACAGTCAAGATTTCCTTTCACGCAAAAATAGTCTATGTATCTGTTGATACGTATTTCGCTTTAATAAAGCTCATCAGAACAGTTATTCATAGGCTTTCTCAACGTGAAAATTAATTCCCAAAGACAGGAAAAGATTAATTTTCACGTTGAGAAAGCCTATGAATAACTGTTCTGATGAGCTTTATTAAAGCGAAATACGTATCAACAGATACATAGACTATTTTTGCGTGAAAGGAAATCTTGACTGTCTTTTTAATTTTATTTTTATTCGGATCTACTCTGTATGAGTACAAGAAACCAATTCGCTAACGATTTCTGCTTAGCTGAGGAGACATGTCGTGGAATGCAAATTTTAGATTCCCCATGTCTCTATTAACATCTTTATCAGCGTCTGTTATACCTTGCATTTATAGAAGGTTCAGATTAAGGCAGTTATCTGAATTGTGTTTCGAAACTATTTTACGGATTTAATATCAGATGTCGCTATTGCGTCCGTTTCGAAGCCATTTTATCGTTGCTTCCCAAAGACAGGAAAAGATTAATTTTCACGTTGAGAAAGCCTATGAATAACTGTTCTGATGAGCTTTATTAAAGCGAAATACGTATCAACAGATACATAGACTATTTTTGCGTGAAAGGAAATCTTGACTGTCTTTTTAATTTTATTTTTATTCGGATCTACTCTGTATGAGTACAAGAAACCAATTCGCTAACGATTTCTGCTTAGCTGAGGAGACATGTCGTGGAATGCAAATTTTAGATTCCCCATGTCTCTATTAACATCTTTATCAGCGTCTGTTATACCTTGCATTTATAGAAGGTTCAGATTAAGGCAGTTATCTGAATTGTGTTTCGAAACTATTTTACGGATTTAATATCAGATGTCGCTATTGCGTCCGTTTCGAAGCCATTTTATCGTTGCTTCCCAAAGACAGGAAAAGATTAATTTTCACGTTGAGAAAGCCTATGAATAACTGTTCTGATGAGCTTTATTAAAGCGAAATACGTATCAACAGATACATAGACTATTTTTGCGTGAAAGGAAATCTTGACTGTCTTTTTAATTTTAAGAAATACATAGTTTGGTGTTTTGGATTTCATAGCTTTTGCTACAATTTGTCTTATGTTTAAAATCGGTTCTGTCGTAGTTCTGTCAGGTACAAAGCCCGCTAGGTTTGGCGGCAGTGGTGGTAGAATATTATATTTAAGGCACTGTGATATAATCTGCAACATCGCCTTACTGGCATGTGAAATAGACACGAAAAGGATCTTCTTATTGCGCCGTCTCCTTTCGAAGGTTGGCGATCCAAATGGCAATTGTAGTTTTGGAAACTGCTGCGCGAAAGATCTCTGCAGATGAGCGGTCGAACCATCTCCTCAGGTCTTTCAGCCACGAGTTCTGGCGTCTTCCTACTGATCTTTTGCCCTGTACTTTTCCTTCCAGTATAACTTGAAGTAATTCATATCTATCGCCTCTCAACATATGACCCCGGTATTGCATTTTCCTCTCTTTGATTATTCTTAGTAATTCTTTTTGTTTACACATGCGACGAAGTACCTCAACATTAGTAACTCTTTGTACCCATGGAATCCTCAACATTCGTCTGTATATATACATCTCAAAGGCATCTATTCTTTTTTCTGTTTCAGAGTCCACGAAAAGGATAGACAATAGTAAAACGCATAAATTAAAATAAGGTAAAAACAGTTATAGACAGATACTAAACAGATGGGCGGACCATTTTGAAGAACTGCTTAGCGGCAACCACGAAGATGGCGAGATTGAGGATCCCATGTTTCAAATGAATGAAGATGATAGGCAACCACCCCCCACCGAAGAAGAAATTAGAAAAGCCATCGCAACACTGAAAAATAATAAAGCTCCCGGTTCGGATAATCTACCTGTCGAACTTTTCAAAAATGGCGGCGACCCCCTCATGAAACACATGCATAAACTGATAACTGCAATCTGGCAACAGAAAGAAACACCCACAGACTGGAAGTTAGGTGTACTCTGTCCTATACACAAAAAGGGAGACATGATGGTGTGTGATAATTATAGAGGCATCACTCTACTCAATATGGCATATAAAGTGTTGTCCAACGTATTGTACAAAAGACTCCTCCTCTACGCCGAACAAATAGTGGGAGGATATCAGTGCGGTTTCCGTCCTAATAAATCAACAACGGACCAGATATTTACAGTGAGGCAGATCCTTGAAAAAACCCTAGAGTTCGGCGTCGACACCCATCCCATATTTGTTGACTTCAAAGCCGCATACTACTCCGTTAATAGAAATAAACTTCTACTTGCTATGGTAGAATTTCGCATTCTATTTGATCTTGTCCGGTTAACTGAACTTACACTCACAGGTGCAGAGAGCATGGTAAAAATCCAAAACGATCTCTCAAGACCCTTCCATTGCAAAAATGGACTAAGACAGGGTGATGGACTATCGTGTCTCTTATTTAACCTGGCATTAGAAAAAATAATTCGGGAGTCGCAGATTACTAGGAATGGTACTATCTTTAACAAATCAGTACAAATTGTCGGATACGCAGATGACATAGACATCATAGGTAGGTCCACAGAATCTCTGACTGAAGCATTTCGGTCGTTAAGAGCATCTGCACACAGAATGGGACTAAATATAAATGTTCAAAAGACCAAATATATGTGTTGCACTAGGTCAAGCAACCCGACACCTACACGAATAATAATTGATGACCTAGAACTGGAAGGTGTTGACACCTTCATATACTTAGGGTCGCTGCTAACCAAAGATAACAACGTCAGTGAAGAAATAAAAAGAAGAATAGTGCTCGCCAATAAGTGTTACTATGGCTTAAGAAGACAGATGGCCTCAAAAATGCCTAGAAAAATTAAACTGACTGTATACAAAACACTAATAAGACCAGTGCTAACATATGGTTCAGAAACTTGGACACTAACACAGAATGACCAAGAATAGCTCCAACATTTTGAGCGAAAAATACTAAGACGAATATATGGAGGCATAAAAGAACAAGGTTTGTGGCGCAGGTGTTACAATTTTGAGTTGTATAGAAGATTTGGAGAACCTGACGTTGTAAAATTCATTAAGGTAGCACGCCTCAGATGGATAGGTCATTTAATCAGACGAGAGGAAGATGCCATAGTCAGAAAAGTTTTTGACCGAAGAGGGTCGATCGGACAACGAAGAAGAGGAAGACCGAGACTTAGGTATCAAGACAACCTAGAAAATGATTTGAAGTCTATCGAAATTAGAGCATGGAGAAGAGTTGCCAGAGACAGGGGCGAATGGAGGATTGTTCTGAAGAAGGCTTTGGCTCATAAAGAGCTGTAACGCCACTGATGATGATGATGATGAAAAACAGTTATAGAAGTATAAAAAGATAGTTTCTTTATAATCATCGGAAGAACACATAAGTGATAAGGTGTTAATATAAGAAATGAATATATATATATATATATATATATATATATATATATATATAAATGAATTAATTGACGGTAAAATTCAAATCAGCCATTTTAGCTTTATCTTTAAAATTATTCTGAATTTTTTTCTTTTCACATATTTCAGTATTTTTTTTTTCTCCGTAATTCTCAATTTCCTCGTACCTAACACAGAGCTAAGTTTAAAAGTTTTAACTTTTTTAATTGTCTCTAATTAAACTTTATGATTCGTTTAGCCTATTTATTTTTCTTTAAACTTAATGTACTTTGTGGCTTTTAATGTAATATGATTTCTGTTGTCAGTTTATGCCAAGTTTAACTTTATTTACTACAAATAATTTTATTAGAGTTAATTCCTATCGGGTCAATTGCATAAGTTCATGGTAAAAGATAAAAGAAAATCAGTAGGTTTCCATAATATGACTTAAGCTATTGTTAATAAATATTTGAATCTTATTTATTAATATTTTATCACTATCTTACTGCTGTTTTTCTTGTTTAATTTTCAGCCCCATATGTCATAATACTTCGCACTAATGTTTTATAAATCTGTGTTTTTGTCTTCATATTTAAGTGTTTCTTTTGAGTTAAGTTGTCAGATTGCTCTTCTTGTTTGTCCTAATCTTTGCTTAATTTCTTCCTCTGTTGTTGCCTTTTTCGTGATTATAAACCCCAAGTATATAAATTTATCCTTTCCTTTGATTGTTACGTTGTCGTCAATCTGTAGATATTCTATGTCTTCTTCACTTGTAGATAGGTACTCTGTTTTCGCGAGGTTAATATCTAGGCCAGCCTTGCTATATTCTTAGTGTAGTTTCTTCATCATGTAACTGAGGTCTTCTTGGTCTTGTGCAATCACTACTTGATCGTCTGCAAAGCTTAACGTATATAGGTATTCGTTTCATACCGTTACTCCCATGCCTTCGCATTTTCTTTTCCACGTAGTCAAGGCTTTCTCTAAGTATATTTTGAATAGGGTTGGAGATGTGGAACAACTTTGCAGGAGCCCTCTTGTTGTGGTTAAGTCTCCTATGATTCTTGTTTCCATTTTAATGGGCACTTTATTTTCTTTATAAGGAAGCTTTTGTAGCTTCTATGAGTTCCATCTGTATTTCTAATTTGTACATTGCTTATAGTTCTGACCTTTAAAGATTCATACGCCTTTCTCAGGTCGACAAATGTCAAATGTATATCTCTATTTTTTGCTTTTTTCTTTTCCAACAGTTGTTTCAGTGTGTATATGTGGTCTATGCATGATCTTCCTGCCGTGAAGCCTGCCTGATCCTCCCCGATTTTGCCTTTTATCGCTTGCTCTATCTTTTCTCGCAGTATTTTCCCATATAATCTTCCTATTGATGATATTACGCTTATTCCTCTGAAGTTTTCGCATCGTTTTCTATCTTCTTTCTTAAATATAAATCATATATGCCTTCGTTCATTCCTTTGGGAGCTGTTCTCCATTTATGCCTTTCTGAAATATCCATTTTATCATCCGGTGTAATTTTTGAGCCGTACTTTATAAGCTCAGGTGCGATGCCTCTAGGTCCCAGTGCTTTCTTATTTTTGATTGCTTTTATGGCCGTTCTCATTTACCTATCTGTTATTTCTATTTCTTGTTGTGGGGATCTGCTTCGTCTTCGCCTGTTTTCTTTTCCAATGAATTGTGGTCCTTGTTATGCTAACAGTTCCTTGTAATAGTCCTTCCATTCTTTGTCCTGTATATTTCCCGATTTAATTTTTTCTTTTGAGTTTTGTTTCAATCCTCTCAGTACTCAGTTGTTTGTAGTCAGCCATTTTCTGTATAGTTGCTTTTTTCTTTAATTACTCTTTTTGTTGGTTTATTTATTTCATAATAGTGCTGTTTATTTGTTATATATTATTTCTCTCCAAGGATTTCGAATGCTGCTTGTTTTATACTCTCCTTTATATGCTCGTATATTTCTTCGATGTTGCCGTATCTGAATTCTATTAATTTTTGGTCTAGACGTTGTTTGTATAGTTCTCTTATTGATTGTTCTTGGAGTAGTTCTATATTGTATTGTTTTTCTCTTCTAGTGTTCAACGGTTCTTCTGTAGAGGGGATCTTGTTATGTTTCCAATTAATGATCATTTTTGCTGTCAATCGGTTATGGTCAGTTCCACTTTCTGCTTCTCTTCTGACTCTCACATCTTTTATCTTTATTGTGGTATCTTGTTTATGTATATTTATGAATATTTTTATGTCTGAAGAATCCGTTGGTGATTTTTAGGTTGCTTAGTTTGCATAATTTAATCAGAAGTTCTCCGTTATCGTTTTGTTCATCCTCTCCAAATCTTCCCACTACTTTATCGTTTTCTTTCCTTCCGGTTCTGCCGTAAGATCTCCTGTTATAAATATCTCCACGTTTTTCTTGATTAGCTCTATTTGGTGTTAAAGTTATTCCGTGAAATTTTTTTTCTACTCTCGGGGAATTGTCTCTTGGTGAATATACTCCAAGTATATTTATACCAATGTTCTACATCATACGTAACGTACAATTATGACCAAAATCAACTGGCTCATAAGCTAACGTCTAAAGGTGGGAAACTGTCGATAGTTTAAGGTAAGTATGTAAAGTTTCTATCGATAATTTCCCACCTCTACTAGTGTTTCAACTCTTTTTATTTCACGACATATTATGTTTTCCTTCTTTTCCGATATTTTGCCGGGTCTTAACGCACTTATCACTGTATATAGATCGTACGTTCTGCGTTCATGAAAGTGCTTTCATATATGTATCATGAAAAATAATTATAATTTTTTTTTGTGAGAATTCAATATATTTCAGATGTTTGTTCTTGTGGTTTTACTATGACTACCTAAGGTAACTTTGTCCTTGTAGAAGGACATTCAATAAATCAAAAACCGAAAGGGCTATAGCCACATTCTGTTTTAAAAATCGTCAAAAAAATAATAAAAAAAAAACCAATTATATTTTGATAAAAATATTTAATTATTATACAGGGCATTTCAACAAAACTACAAGGAAAAAACTGGCATTTCCTGTGTACCTACCGGTTAATTTTGCGACGAGTGTAGAAGAAGAATAAATTTTGCAGGACACGTACAATGGAACCAAAGAGATTAAAAAACAGTTTAATGACAGAATATTTGATAATTAACCAAAAAAGAAACCTGCACACAATTGAAAGTTTCGAGGAAAGAAAAGAGGTCTGTACAACGAATGAAGACAAAGGTCCACCGATGACTGTCAACTCAAGAAGTAGTCATAGTAAAAGTTACGTACCATAGATTACGACGAAGTTAAAAATTTATTTTTGACAAGAAACAAGCCATCTGTTGTGATTAGAAAAACTTTTGCAGGGAAAAAAATTGTCATTAGCTTGTTCTAAACAATGACGAATACATATCAAAGAGAAACTAATTTGTTATTTGACTATCGTGTTAGTTGATAACTCTCAGATAACTTTTAATTCCTCGAAATGTAATAAAATTACTGAACTTTGAAAATTTCTATCAGTTATTTCATTTAAAATTTGAAAACATAAACAACAATTATAAATATTTTAATTCAGATTGCCAATAATTAATATCACTGGGAATCCTGCAAGACTTGACCCACAATCAAACATCTTTTTGCAAAATATTTTTTTTGTTATATTGTTTGAATACTGAATTTTTAAATAGTGTACAACATTTTTTACGCAGTTATTTGCAGCCCACGAACTCGAAAATGGACACTATGTACCATGGGCGTTTTTTACTTTCAAAAAAGTCAACAAATTCATATAATTATAGAAAATATTTTATAACGTAATGAAAACTATTGATTAAACAGAATAATAATAAATTTAAAAAAATGCATAGATATGTAATATTAACAAAAACAATGTGAAAGTTTACCACTGAGTTACATCCCCTTTATTTTTAATGACATCCACAATTCTTCGAGGCATAGTTTTTACCAAGTTCTGACAAAATTCTAATATAAACGAATCCCATCTTTCTTGCAATTTTTTCTTCAATTCGTTGTCGGACCTGGCAGGACGTTTTCTCGCAGCTTTTTTTCATTTCGCACCACAAAGTCTCTATCGGGAACAAGTTGCGACTGTTAGAAACCCATTTCAAAAAAGGTATGCCATGATATTCAATCCATTTTAAATTCTTTTTTTGAGGTATGACAACTTGAGCCTTCCTGTTGGAAGACAAAATCTTTCGCTGATGTAAATGGTGTTCCATAATCGGTAAAAGAGATTCTTCTAAAATATTCAAATATTTGTCCGTTTTTACAATCCCATCGATAAAATGTAACTTTCCCACACCTTTAGACGACATGCTGCCCCAGATCATGACAGATGTAGGAAATAATTTGACTTTTCTTTTCAGATAGTCGGGATAAAAAGCTTAATTTTTCCTTCAAATGACGCCACTTCTACTGTCTTCAAACACACTTCAAATCTGGATTTATCACTCCATTGTATTATTTTTCATTGCGACTGAGTCCAATCTTTATGCTCTTTTGACCGTCTTAGTCTATTTTTCTTTCGTTTTAATGTTAAAAGTGGCTTTTCCTAACACATTACAATAAACATTACAAAAAATGGAACAATACATTAAAAATATTTAAAATATTAAAATACATATAAAGCGTACAATATACACAGCGTAAAGGTGGGTACACATATGCGAGCCGAACTGTTTGCGAACTGCTCGTGAGCTGTTCGCGAAGAGTTCGTTGAAAAATATGTTTTATGTTCAGGCTATTCAATACCCTAACTATCTAATAACAAACCAAGAATTAATTTACTTCGTTATTCTAAACATTTCGGTATTTTGTTTACATTACAATTTTGTTTAACCGAATGATCTCATCGCACACTTAGCAGAAACAATTTATAGACACAATTTATAGTTCTGCGAACATTCTTTGTGTTCGTCCCAAAAACCGACAGGCTGTGGTTCCTGACGAGCAACGAACGAACAGCTCGCAAGCGGTTCGTCCCGTCGTACAAATTAACGAATATAGCGTTCACAAACGGTTCGCGAACACGTCTGCTCGCATATGTGTACCCGCCTTTATATAATTAAAATTATATTAAATTTGGTTATGTTGCAGCTTGGTTATTCACAGATAAACTCTGGTACACATACACATAGTCACTAGGTACTCTTTAACTTGGTTTATAAAAGCTGTAGTTGAGTTAATGTTTTTAAATTTTTGAGGGAGTTGATTATACAGTAGTAAACCACAGAGAGTAGATGACTTCCTACTTATTTCTAAATGTCGATAGGATACTACAAACTGTCTCTTATTTTTTGTGTTGTGTGAGTGAATATCACTTCTACATAAAGAAGTTCTTTGATACTGATGAATTAGTATCAATAATTCCAAAATGTAAATGCTATACACTGTTAAAATACGTATTTAAATACCTAAATAGGCTTTTTACAAGATCAACCATGCGGAACACCTGCAATACATCTCACAATACGCTTTTGGCCCTTGAAAACGTCCTTAATACTAGGAGAGCCACCCCAGACAGTTATACCGTAACTCATTGTCGATGAGTTTTTTACACGCATTCCAACAATGAGTCTTAAAAAATAAATGAGAGTCGAAAGTCACTCCTAAAAACTTCACATTACTACAATTCAAAATAACCTCACCATTGAAGGCAATGCTTAGATCAGGTTTAATAGAACTTGCACGGGATGTAAATGATACAAAATTAGTTTTGTGTACATTGAACAGGAACGACTGATTACTGGATTAATCAGAGAAGGTCTTCGGTCATATTATGTTATTTTATCTTGTAAAAAATGTATGTCTTTATCTCGATATAGCATTGTTGAGTAATCCGCATAAACTGATACAAATACATCAGACATCACATATAGTAGTTCATTAATATACAAAATAAATAATATCGGGCCCAATATGGAGCCCTGTGATACTCCATTCGTCCAACAATCGGACCAGACATTGAAATTTTAAAGTTATTTTTTAATTTAACTATTGGTGTCGGTCTTTCAGATAGGAACCAAACAACTATGGGAAACTCCTAACACTAAAATACTTGTACAATCTATCGAGGAGTACATTGTGTTGCACACAATCAAAAGCACGACTGAGGTCACAAAAAATGGCAGTTGGATTTTCACTGTTTTCAATTGAGATTAAAACTTCCTCATAGAAACTGTTAATGGCTGTGAAAGTAGAAAATTTATTTTGAAATCCATGTTGATGCTTTATGATAATTTGGTTAATATCTAAAAATGATAAAAGTTGTTTTAGCATTGCATATTCAGTAATCTTAGATACCGCAGATGGAACAGACAATGGTCGAAAATTTGACATTAATTCAGGATCACATTTTTTTAATACCGGCGAAATGATAGAAGTTTTCAGCATACTGGGGAAAACACCTGTATTGAAAGAAGGATTTATAATGTGAGCAAGTGGTGTCGAAATCTGAGACGCAATTTTCTTAATTATTATACCTGATGTTTCATCAAAATCAAACGATGCTTTGTTTTTAATTTTATATTTTTATTATGTCTAAGATATCTTCCTCTTTATATAAGATAGGAACAAACTATTTTGAACAAAATCGTTGGAATGCTGAAAATTTAAATTTGGTTTCATTATTTTACTAATTTATATCTTCTGCTGCATCTATAAAGTAATCATTAATTTTGTTTGATATTATATCTGAATCTGTAATCCTAGTATTATCTATTTTAGAGAGATATTATAAACCAAATGCTAAGTGACAGACTTTTCCACGTACACCTAAATGGGAAAAACAGTAAGTTCAGAAACCTGCAACACGGCTTATCACAAGGGTCAGTTATATCTCCTCTTCTTTTTAATATTTATACTTCAGATGTCCCACCTCGCGCCAATTTTTTTATGACGATGACATGGCTCTGGGTGCTCAAGAAGAAGACATAAAATCGCCGAATCCACCATAGAAGCAGATCTAAACACTGTTAACAGATACTTTAAGAAATGGGGCCTACAACCAAACCCATCGAAGACTAAATAACAGCTTTCCATCTTAACAACCACAAGGCAAATTACAGACTAAACATAGAATGCGATGGAACCATTCTAAAGCACAGTTCGAACTCAAAATACCTCGGTGTAACTCTAGATCGTACCCCAACATTTAAACAGCATTTGGAAAACACTTCAGCAAAAATAAAGACCCGCAATAACCTTATTTCAGAAATTAGCAAATACATCATGGGGTCTAATGCAGAGAAAATCAGAAAGAGCGCGCTGTCCTTAGTATATCCTACTGCAGAATATTGTGCTCTGTCTGGCCTAAACAGTCATCACACACACGTCATAGATACCCAGTTAAACCAAACAATGAGACCATAACGAAAACTATAAAGCCCACACCAACTCAATGGCTTCCAGTTTTAAGCAACATCGCTCCATCAGCAACAAGACGACTAGCCGCACTCAACACCCTAGTTCAAAAATGCCAACAAAACCCAGCACTACCGATAAATATAGACATCGCCTAGCTAGACCAAGGAGGCTATCAGAAATGCTAATCTCATAGAAAACCCTACAATTAAACTAGACGGCTTTTCTCTTCCTCGTCGTGAATGATGCAACCTTAATAGAATACGAGTTGGTCATGGAGTTTGTAACAAGCCTTTGAACCAGTGGGGTATAAATGCCAGTCCGGGATGTGACAAATGCAGCACTGTTTAACAAACAATTAACCACATCGTCTTCGAGTGCCCAGCAACCAAGTTCGCTAGCAGTCTTCAAGAAATCCACCAACTCAATCCCAAGGCAAGAAATTGGCTTCGAGGCTGTAACCTTCGACTTCAATAATTTTTATTTTATATCTTCTATGTTTGTGTTTTCTTATTTATTATTGTTATTGTCATTATTTTTTTTAATGTAAAACCGCAATGTGGAATATATATATAGACAGATATTTTTGTGATTTGAAATAAAGAAGCGTATCGCTTAGCCGACAAGCAAAAAACAGTGAACCGTGAGTAAAGTGAGAAATGTACTGCTAAATGATTTAAAATCCTCTGTTAAACTGAAGGTAGAAATTTGTGGCAAAACCAGTGACACAGTTCGGCTCTAAAACTTCGCGAAGTGTAAAACCGTGGAAATATCAAATTCCCAAGAGAGCTCATTAGGTCATTGTCTATGGAATACCCGATTTATCCACGTGCATTATAATCGGTCAGACTAATACCACTTTATGTGACAACTGTAATGTTCCACTTAGTGTTAAACATATCCTGGTAGAGTGTCCAAGATTTGAGTTGCAGAGAGAGCAATCACAACCACTATATGGACAGTCACTTTACTTCACAGATGCTTCTACTCCATTGGTTTTGCCAAAAGTCGTGCAATTTTGCTTTTAAGTAAGGTTTTAAATATAAATGCACCATTAGATTTTTCACTGATGCGGCTGTACTGGTTACTGCGGACCTAGCTAGACTATATGCCTTTTCGTTACCATCTAATACAACGTGTGACGGTACCCAGAGGAACTCTACTATTAAATTGTTTTGGTATATACGGTATAAAATTAACTTAATCTGCTGTAATGTTGGATGAGAGGGATAAATCTGAGAAATTGATGTCAAACAACTAAGTGAATCAGATAAAATAAGAAAATTATTAAGTTTTTTTTTCTAGAATAAAAGTTAGGGCCTTAATTATGGCAAATAGTTGTGCTGTAAAAATACTTGTCTCAAGAGACAATTTATAGATGGAATGTTCATGTGATATCACAAAGCATGCTCCTACCCTATTTATGGTTTTAGATGCGTCCCTGTATATAATATGGTAATTTTTGTACTATGTGAGAACATGGAGAAAGTCAGTTTTAAAAAAATTGGGTATCACGTTATTTTTGTTATCTGCTGTAAGTTTAAGGTTACAAAGCGAAGAGGAAACAACCCAAGGAAAACATAAATTTATTTCACAGGTAGGATAAATGGGAGGTGGTTCAATATTAAAATCTAATAAGTATTTATTAGCTTGTTCATAGAAAGGTACAGGACCTCTATTTCTTTTTTGATAGACTTCCTGGAACCTCTTAGCAACAACATGATGGAGAGCTGGATTTTTTGGGTTAGATTTTATATTTGGGACATGCGATAGAGTTAAGTATTTTCTTCTTAGGTTTAAGGGTGGCTCTCCAGCTTCACAGAGTAGACTATTCACAGGACTGGAGCAATATGCTCCAAGAGCAAGTCTAACGGCTGAACGCTGAAGAGTACCCAAAGTTTTGAGCAATGCTTGGTTTGCGGAGTTATACACAACACATCCGTAGTCCAGTTGTGATCTAATTAAAGCCCTATATAAATTTATTAGTTGGAAAATCTGCTCCCCAATTTTTATGTGATACATATTTCATAATGTTTAGTCCAGTTTGGCACGATAGTATTAGCGAGTGTATTAGCTGACTTGTCCAGCTTAATTTTGAGTCCAGTTGCATCCCTAGGAAACTCAGATGTTGATGTGACTATGTTTAAAAAAAAATAATTAATGGATATAATCTATCATACTTTTACAGGACGTAAGGTTTTACCTGCTTCACGGTAACTATATCTCACAACGAATTCGGAAAGTAGTTTCAAAACTGTCCAAATATTTGTAAAAAAATAATGTTTACTCTGGCATTTTATTTTTAAAAAATTTAAGCTACATGTGAGATATTTTTAGGTTGTTAGATCTTTTAGCTTTGAATAGTAAATAAGTAAATAACAATGAATTACAATAACGATCTGTAAGAGAAGGACCTTACCCCCGATAAACAAATGAACGATGGCTCACACAATTATTGGTGTTGGAAAATTAAAGAATAATAAGATAATTCCATTTATTTTAAGCAAACGTTATCTTATCCATTTTATTGAAGTTCAATAACTGAAGTCAACAATGATGAATGACGTGCCAGTCGGATATTGGTGCGTATTATTTTTATTATGCATTTTTTAGGGTTTGTATGAAACAAGAGAAAATATTTATAATAAGAGGTATTCAGATGGTGTTCTTTTTCGAATTTCAAATTTCTTCTAGTCACAAGTCATTAAAAAAAATGTTGAAAATATATTCGTTCTTCAGAGATTTGAATGCATATATATATATATATATATATATATATATATATATATATATATATATATATATACATATATATATATACATATATACATATATATATATATACATATATATACATATATATACATATATATACATATATAGATATATATATATATTTATATATATATATATATATATATATATATATATATATATATATATATATATATATATATTAGAAAGACCAGTCCAGCTGTAATGTAGACAATTTGAATGAATAGGTAATGGTAATTAAAATCGCAAAAATAGGTCTTTTTATTATTCAGATAGTGTTCTTTTTCGAATTTTAATTTTCATTGAATCACAAGTCATTAAAAAATAATGTTGAACATCTATTCGTTACTTTCTAAAGCTCTGGAGAGATTAGGAAATGCAGAAAGATCTTAATCTCAATGAAGGAAAAATCCGAATCTGCACCTCCAAGTGGTAGAAGGTGGGCAACATCAATGTCGATGGCTAACGCAGATAGGGACCGAATGATTGCCGGTATAAGCAATCTCCCGACCAACAGCTTAGGGAGGATGAGTCGGTAGGTAGTACGACAATCTTTTGTCCTGGAGCTAAGAAATCGACTCCAAAGGCGGAAGAACCAATAAATTGGTCAATGGCAGAAGAATTCAGAAAGCAAGGGGAGACCACTGCATTAAAGGTTCAACAGAACATCCCTAGTCATTCATCAATGCAAATACGCAAAAAAGTCAAACCGTTACTGATGGAATCCGGAAACCAAGATCCGGCAGGTAAGGAAAAGGTCATGTAAAAGACTAGGCTTTCCAGGTCGATAGCAAGGAAAATCCTCGTTTAGATAATAAAATTCCACGTCTAATAAAAATACACAAATTTAATGTAGACCAATAAGACTTGCAATATGGAATGTAAGAATCTTGTACCAGTAAGGAAAACTAGACAATTTAATACAAGAAATGACCAGAATGCAAATAAATATACTGGGAATAATACAATGGCCAGACACCGGCAAACTTATAACCAAAAACGGCATGATGTATTATGCTGGAAACAACGATCCGGCTCATCGCTATGGAGTCGCAATCTTGTTAGACACAGAAACTAATAATTCAATTATAAGCTTCACTCTTTACTCAGAGAGAGTGATAATGGTTCAGCTGAAGACAAACATACAACAAATTAACTTAATTCAAGTATACGCACTAACAGCGGATAATGATGAATAGGAGATAGAACATTTTTACATTGAGTTAGACATAATTTTAAGATCTATTAAAAAAGAAGACATTACAATAGTAATGGAAGACTTTAATGCTCAAGTCGGAAGAGGAAAAGTTGACGAATATGTTGGGGAATTTGGACTAGGTGACAGAAACGAAAGAGGGGATAGACTTGTGGATTTTTGTCAAAATAAACATTTTGGAATAATGAACACAATGTTCCAACTACACCACAGAAGATTATACACTTGGAGATCTCCTGTAGACAATAAAGACCGCATAGTCAGAAATCAAATAGACTATATATTAGTCAAAAATAGACACAAAAACTTAATTAAAACAGTAAAAGCATACTACCATCAGATCATAACCCACTGATAGCTAGAATGCACGTGAAAATCAAAAATATTGTAATACCTAAAAATAAACCAACGTTTGATTATACAAAATTAAGAAAAAGAGAAATACATCAAAAAGTAATCCAACAAGTCAACTCAAATCTAACAGAAGTAGGAGAAGAAATCTTAACATTAGAAGATGTCAATGAAAAGTGGAGCAATATTCAGAAGGCATTACTAAAGGCTGCAGAAGAAAATTTAAAGCCTAAAGACAAATAAAAAAAAAACAGAAGTGGATGACCTCAGAAATTCTAGCATTAATGGAAGACAGGAGAGAAGCCAAAGGGAGAAATGAGCCAAAATATCAAGAACTACAAAGTAGAATTAAAGTAGAGATAAAAAAGGCTTAGGAAAAGTGGTTAACAGATCAATGCATAGAAATAGAAGAGTTTGGCAGAAAATAAGACAGCTTTAATATGCATAAAAAAAATAAAAAAACTAACAAATACCAAAAAGCGAGCACACTATGGGATACTCAAAAATGATAATGGTTAACTCATTGTAGACATCAAAGATAAACTAAGATTTTGGTAGGAATACATAATGAATATATATATATATATATATATATATATATATATATATATATATATATATATATATATATATATATATATATATATATATATATATATATATATGAATTTGATAGAATGATACAAGAAGAACCACAGGAACAAACAGGGCCGAAAATAATAATGTGCGAATTAGGAACAGGCAATTAGAAATGCACAGACCGCAAAACCAGTAGGCCCAGATCAGATAACCACTGAGCTAATTAAATGCATTGGCGAAGAAACACTGCATATACTTTTAGATCTGTTCAACAAAGTATTTACAACAGGAGTAATACCCGAAGATTGGTTGCTGTCCACATTTGTAACACTACCAAAGTCTACATGCGACAGAATGCTCCCAGTACAGAACAATTTCCTTAATAAGCCACACACTTAAGATATTTCTCAAAATAATACATGTAAGACTAAACAAAAAAATAGAAGAAGATATAGATGACACCTATTTTGGATTCAGAGGAGGACTAGGAACGAGAGAGGTTCTGTTCCCTTTTAACGAAAATCGAAAATGTCGATACAGAAACTATAGAAATCAAAAGAGGTGTTAGACAGGGTTGCGTGCTGTCCCCATTGTTATTCAATCTGTACAGCGAAGCTATTTTTAAGGAAACAATATTAGAGGAACAATAGGTTATATCAATAAACGAAAAAATCTTGAACAACATAAGATTCGCAGACGACACCGCTGTTTTTGCAGACAGTCTAGAAGCACTATAACGCTTAGTAAATAGATTACATCAAGTCAGTATAAAATATAGTCTACAATGAACGTTAAAAAAACCAAGTGCATGATTATTTCTAAGCAACATACAGTAGAAAGGCTAGATATGAAAACAATGTTTTTTAATCAAGACCTTCCTCTGGAGCTGAGGATAAGAGCCTTAAGATGCTACGTGTTCTCGACTTTGTTGTATAGTATGGAAAGCTGGACACTAAAAGTGGATAATATTAAGAAATTGGAATCATTTGAAATGTGGTGCTATAGAAGGATTTTGAAAATACCATGGACCCAACGAGTTACAAATGCAGAAGTATTAAGAAGGCTACAAAAGGATTGCGAGATCATAAAGCACATCAAAACAAGAAAGCTGGAATATTTAGGCCACATTACCAGAGGTGCGAAATATGAGATATTAAGGCTCATAATGCAGGATAAAATCAAGAGTAAAAGATCCATAGGAAGACGAAGAATTTCCTGGCTAAGAAGTCTAAGAGAGTGGTATAGTTGCAGCTCAGTAGATCTTTTCAGAGCAGCCGCCAATAAGGTACGCATAGTTATGATGATAGCCAACCTCCGATAGGAGAAGGAACTACAAGAAGAAAAATATATTCGTTCTTCAGAGAATTATATCTATTCGAAAGACCAGTTCAGCTGTAATGTAGACAATTTGAATGAATCTGTAACAGTAATTAAAACCGAAAAAATAAGTCTTTTTATTGTTTTAATACAAGTTTTTTTATTTAATTAATGACTTTGGATAACTTGATCCATTCAGCCACAATAATGTATTTGACTAATTAAATTTGTTAATGATGTATTGACATATTGCATTTGATAACAAAATAGTACTTCGCCTAGAGGTAAATTAAAAATATATTGTAAACATCAGTATCACAAGAATCAGTAGATTGACAAGAAATCATATTATCATTCGTTACATTCAAAGCCGTAACCAACTTAAAGTGAATATTTAGTACCAACAAAGGATTACATAATATAGGGATACTCATCACGCTAAGGTGTGTTTCATAGTGACTTTATTACAACACAAGACAGGCAAGGATCGACCGAGGGAACAAAGCTAGATTTATACATTCACATTACACATTTTTTCCTTTATTTTTCTTTTAGTCTTTTCTAAATATTCGCAAAAAATTCGGTTAAGCCTAATATTACGACGAGTGATATATAAAATAGAAGATTGGCACTGAGGAAGAAGTATTTGTTCTTTTATTAGATTTTCCAAAAGATACTTAATAGCAGCATCATTATATATGCACCTAAAAATCCAATGATTGATATCGTCAGTGTTAGCATTACAATCGCAGAGTTCTGTTTCACTTATAATTAAATCTATGAAGATAGGCTTTCACAATAGCATGATTAACGAGGGGTCTAAGAAACATTGAATATATTCTTCTATTGTAATGACTTCTTGCAGCAAGAGGCGCAGTAGGTAAAACAGGGTGAATTTTTGTATATAGGTTGTTACTTCTGCTACAGAAAACATTCCATTCAATTTCCCAGATTTCTTTTAATTCTTGTTTACGCAGCGAGACTAAATCACTTCGTCTGAGCCCACTAATTTTTAGTCCTTTTGAAGCAGGGTCTTTAGCAAAATAATCTGCTTGTGTTGATGCCGACATAACAGCATGTCTCTTTACCCAAATGAAACAGACTGAATTATTTCTTTTAAGTAACTTTAGTTGATTTTCTAACATTTGACGATAATACTGTTTTTGTATATATGCTTATGCGAATTATCTAAAGCAGACAACGCAGATTTTGAATCCGACATGATTACTATTTGTTGATCAGACATTTTTTTCTCAATAGTCCATTCCAGAGCTTAATATATTGCAAACAGTTCTGTGGAATAAATGGAACATTGTTGGTTTAATTTAAACATAATGTGTTCTTGATTATTTTGGATATATACCTACCGCACAACCAAATCCCAAAATGAATTTTGACTTATCTGTGAAAATCCTATATGGTTATCAAATTTGGCAAGTTGTTTCTGAAGTTGAATGGCTTGTTATCATCAAAAGTAGGGAAATAAAATTTGGTTTGGGAATAAAGAATATTGAAATGAGATTGGAAGAAATTAGTTTCAGCTGGGATTTTTAAATAGGAAGAAACATTAGGATATGCTATAGCTAAAGTTGGAGAATTTTTTTATGTCACCATTTGTCAACTAAGTTAGACAGAGATATGTCGGATATTTTTTGCAATAGGTAGGTTTGGTTATTACCTTGGTATAAACTTTTTAGCTAAAAAAGACGTCTTAAATGTAAGGAAGGTGCCATACATTCGGCTAATAGATTTTCAGTAGATGTAGATTTAAGTGCACCTAAAACCAAACGCAGAGCTTTGTACTGGATTCGGTCTAATTTTTTAAGTCTAGTTATAATACAAGTTCTTTTGGTTGTTTCTAATAATTACAAAGTATTTTAAATTAAAATAAATAAACCACGCGCATGCAGTAGAGTCAAAGCTCGCTTCTTTATATCCATCCAGTTTGTATCCACTTCGGGCCTGCGTGTTTCTTCAAGTCATCTGACCATCTCATTTGTGGCCTTCCTCTTTTTCGTTTGTAACTATATGGTCTCCAGTGTATAATCATCTTATTCCATCTGTCGTCTTTCTGTCTTATGGTATGTCCAGCGAACTTCCACTTAAGTTTTTCTATCTGCGTTAATACATCGGTCACTTTTGTTTTGTTGCGGATCCAAGTATTTCTTTTCTTGTCTTACAGCCTGATGTTCAGCATTTGCCTTTCCATGGCTCTTTGGGTCTTTGCTATTTTTTCCATGTTTTCCTTTGTAAACGTCCAAGTTTGAGAACCGTAGGTGAGAACAGGAAGTATACATTGGTTGAAGACTCTTGTTTTTAAATATTGGGGGTATTTTCTTTTTTTTAGTATATAGGAAAGTTTTCCGAAGGATACCCAAGCCAACCGTATCCTTCTCTTCCAATTCTTCTGGTTGGTTGGTCATAATTTTCATTTTATTATAATTCATTTGTAGACCTATTTTTGTTGATTCGCTATTTAATTCATGCATCATATTTTGTTATTCTTCCCTTTTATCTGTTATTAATACAATGTCGTCTGCATATCTCAAGTGATTTAAGTATTGGCCATTTATGTTAATACCCCTGTCTGACTCCTCGCCGTATCTAAATGGACTCCGTTTGTTCAACTATTTTGATGGATGTTGTTGCTTGATCATATATATTGGAAATTAAGTCCGTATTCTTCCATTTTGTAAAGATTTCTTTACTGCCCAATGTTCTACCTTATCGAATGCTTTTTCAAAGTCTACAAATGCCATATACATTGGGATTTGATATTCGTTGGCCTTTTCAATTATTATTTTTATCGTAAGCAGATGGTCGCTTGTACTGAATCCTTTTCTAAAACCGGCTTGCCCTCTTGACTGGTAATTATCTAACTTAGTTGTTAATATGTTTGTTAGTAGTTTAGTTAACAGTTTGTACATTATATTTAGTACGTTCCATGTGGTGGATATTTGTTTTGTGTTCAATATCTAATTCATTAGTACATAAAGGACTTCCACTGTAGTTTTCCCCGATTTTTTAGCATTTCCACAATTATTCCATCTTTCCCAGGAGATTTGTTATTCTTCATTTCTTTGAGTGCCTTTTTTATTTCATTTTAACTGATTTCTGGTTGTAGGTCAGAGTTAACGTTCTTTATTTTCAATTGTAACTGATTACGGATTTCTTGGGTTGGTTTTTGTTCTGTTTTATAGAGATTTGTATAATATTCGTGCGTTATCTGTAAAATGTCTTTTATATTGTTGGTCTCCACTTCTTCTTTGTTCTTTATGCTATTAATTTGTATGTTTCCCAGGTTCTGCTTTAAGCACTTCATGTTTCTATTTTTTTCAATTGTTTTCTCTATCTTTTCTTCCTGTACTCTCCGTTTACACTCCTTGATATTTTTTCTAACAGTTTTGTTTATTTCTTATATTCCATTTTATTTCTGTCCCCTTGTTCTAGTAATGTTCTTCTTGTGTTCATAAGAATCTTTGTTTCCTGAGATATGAAACTTTCTTTTTTTGTTGTTGTCTGTGCTATTTCTTTACACACTTTCATTAGAGTTTCAGTAAATATCATGTTTATTTCATCGATATGTTTGTGTTCTATATCTTCCTTGGTCGGCAATATTTCATTTATTCTCTCTTCGTACGTCTGTTTTTCTTGTTTTAGTTTTTCCATGTCTAATTTCTGATTATTTTCCATTTTCTTTCTTGTTTCAAATCTACTATCAATGATCAGCTCGGCTCGGACTAGTCTATGGTCGCTACCAGTTGAGAACCGATTTAGGGCTGTTACGTCTTTATCCATGGATTTTTGCGTTGAACGAATATAATCAATTTCGTTTTTAGTTTCACCATTGGGACTAATCCATGTCCATTTTCTTTGGGGTTTTTTCTTAAAGAATGTATTCATTGCATATAGTTGCTTCTCCTCCAAGTAATTCATCAATGTGTGTCCTCTATCATTTCTTTTGCCGTATCCATGGTGTCATACTTTGTCTTTTTCTTTATATACTTGTTCTCCTATTTTGGCATTGAAGTCCCCGATTATTAGCATTAATTTTGATTTATATTCTTCCATATCTGTTGTTGTGTCTTCGCCAAGATTCTGAAAACATATATAAATATTAGAATCATGCGCCATTTAGACAATGAAAATTTCATATAAAAAGTCCAATATGGATTTAGACAGGGTAGCTGTACAACAACAGCAACAACTGATCTTATAACAAATATTATTGAGGTCAAATTGATAAATGTCAATCTTGTATACTTGTATCGCTTGACATAAAATACAGTTCACATGCTGATAACGTATGTCCCTAAAGTTTTCGGAAAATTTTAAATTTAAAAGAATTACTGGTAGGAAGTATTGGATCAAGTTGCCATTGGAAACCAAAGTTAGTAAACAACGAGATATTGTAAGAATTTTTAGTGCTCAAAATATTTCTGTATCAACGATTTACCAGAAAATTAAAGAGTGCTCGAGAAAATGGTATGCCATGCCTTAATTTGTCCAAAAGTGGAAGACTAAGAGTTTTAACTCCTGCTCGGGAACAGAGATTAATTCAGAGTATGGAGAACCATTTAGAAAAGCTTTTGTGAAATGTTGGCCGAAGATATGTTTCACGAATGACTGTAAGTAAAACAATTTCTAGAAATAATTTAAAACGATATAAAAGAAATAAAGCTCCTAACTACACACCGGCCCAAGTTAGAAAAAATTTCTAGATGTTGCCGTACATTGAGACGTATTAATTTTTCTGGTAAAATTCTCATTATTGATGATAAAAAGTATTTTACTTTATCCAATTCCGAAATGAAGGGCAACCACGGATTTTATACACGCAATGTACAAAATGCACCGGATGAAGTTAGGATTAAGGGAAAAGTGTAATTTGCCGATAAAATTTTGGTCTGGTGTGTCATCTCAGAAGCTGGTGTTTCACATCAGTTTGTTGGGAGTGTTCGCGGTGAATCTCTCAATGCTGACAATAACGTTGACAGAAGTCTTACAAAGCTTGTCCAATTTATAAATACTTATCACCCCAATGATGAAATCATGTTTTGGCCCGACCTTACGCCAGGGGAACGACAGATTGGTTAACTGCTCAAAACATAAATTTTGTTCCCAAGCGCGACTACCCTCCAAATGTGCCTCAGGCGGGGCCTTTAAAAAAGTTTTGGGCTGTTTTGAGTCGAATGGTGTATAATAAAATATGAAAAGAAAGATCAGCTAAGGCGAAGAATTTATAAAAAATTTCGTGAGATCGACTTAGTGAGAACAGTCCAAAGGCTTATTGCACATTTGACGTAAGACCACGTCATACATTTGCACGTAAGACCAAATTTACGTGCCATCGAAGATTACAGTCCTCTTTCTGTCCTATAAAAATATATTATAAGCCTTACATATGTAGACTTAATCTCATGTATTTTAGTTAATAAAATAAACTTAATTTAAAATTAGAAAATGTATATTTATTTTTTCCGAAAACTTTAGGGGCATGCGTTATTATCTGTATTGCAAAAATATAGACATAAGGGGCATAGTGTTGAAGTGGTTTAATGATTACCTATCAGAAAGAAGGATTCTCATGAGATCCATAAAATAAACTTACCTTTGTTAACAGGGAATAGTCAATTGTCCAATATTGAGTGTGGAGTTCCTCAAGGGTCGATACTTGGACCAACACTGTTTCTAATTTATACTAATTTCAACATTGCGATTAAAAGATACACTATAAATGTACGCCACTGATACATGCATTGTATACTTTAGCTAAAACCCCAACGAGGCAAAAAAGCCTCGTTGGGGTTTTTGCTAAATTTAACATACAAATTGTGAAGGGATGGTTAGATCATTAGAAACTTACCCCTAATGCAAATAAATCAAGTTATATAGTAATAACAAGGAAATAAGAGTGGCAACAATTAACGGTAGGATTTGGATCAAAGCCTTTACAAAAAGTGGAACGTATTTATTCACTGCCAGAAGATTGCGTCACGAGAAGAGAACTTATAGCAGTAGTGAAATCAGTAGAGCACTTCTATCAATACCTCTATGGAAGGCAGTTTTTAATCCGAACCGACCATGCCGCCCTTAAGTGGTTGATGCAGTTTAAGAATCCAGAGGGTCAGATAGCAAGATGAATCAAACAACTCCAAGAATACGATTTCAAGATTGAGCACCGGGCCGGAGTTAGCCACAGGAACGCTGATTCTCTTTCCAGAAGGTCATGCCCAGCAGAGTGTTCCCACTGTAACAAAACAGAATCCAAGGAAGTAGCAGTGCTAAGAACAACGATAGTCAACGACGACTGGACGCCTACTAAGATAAGGGAAGAACAAGAGAGAGATCCAGTTGTACAGAAAATTCGAAAATGGAAAGAGGAAAACCGACGACCACCTTGGCAAGAAATATCAAACCTATGCTCAGTAGTTAAGACGTATTGGGCCCAGTGGGACTCATTTATCATGGAAGATAGCTTGCTCAAACGAGTCCTGGAAAATGATGACGGTTCAGAGAAGAGAAGACAGATGGTGATCCCAAAGAGCACAATAGCCGAAGTACTTCGTCAGTTACACGACATTCCATCAGGAGGGCATTTCGGTGTAAAAAAAACCCTTCAGCGAGTTCGGGAACGGTTTTATTGGGTGAACAGTTCCGACAACGTAAAGGACTGGTGTAAGAACTGGAGAAGATGTAGCAGGTGAAGATTATGTGATCAAATTACGAAGAAGAATGGACGATGTTCACGAGTTAGTCCGTTCTCATCTTCAGATCGCTAGCGACCGAATAAAGAAACGGCACGATAAGTAAACCGAAAAGGGGTGCTTTAAGAAGAACGACAAAGTCTGGCTCCATAATCCCAAGAAGCGAAAAGGTTGTTCTCCCAAGTTGGAGCAGTTTTAGGAAGGTCCATACCTCATTATGGAAAAGATCAACGATGTCATGTAACAAATAAGCAAGATTCCGAGGGGAAAGCCGATAATAGTACACCATAACCGGCTGGCGTCTTTCGAAAGTGACCACGACGTAGATGAAGAAGTGGAAGTAAACCAGGTCCAAGATGTGTCTGACCTCACGTGTGAGGAATTCGTGGGAGCCTATGGAGGTACCGGTAAAGCAAGACATGGTGTTACCACTGAAGAAAAGCAAGATCTACTCGCGCTTCCCGATGACTACTCACTGGCCCTTACCATCCCGGCCAATATCAAAGACGCACCAAAGTTGGCATCCGCCTTTCGAAGGAAGTTCGGTCGAGTTGCAGAACTTCAATGCCAAGTGCCAGCTCCCGGGAAAGCCTTGAAACTACAAGATGCATCACGTTACCTTTTCTACCTGGTAACAAAAGATACTGCCCATGACCAACCTACCTACCGAGATGTATGGGAAGCCTTACTTCAGTTGAGAGAGCACATACTAGAGTCCGACGTGCAAAAGTTAGCCATGCCAAAGTTGGAGTGCCGCCAATTAGATTGAAGGATTATCCGAAGTATGGTGGAGGAGATCTTTAAAGACACCGAAGTCCAGGTGTTAGTCTGTTGAAATCCGCATAGTTAGTGGTGCGGAGAGAAAACAGTCCCTTGTCATTTTTATACAAGTGGAAGTTGTAAAAGAGGGTCCAGTTGCCGATACCAGCATACCGTTCCAGTTCCAGTCCTGACAAGGTTCCAGGAGGAACCATCTTTTAAGAGAAAGGCAATGTTACGATAAATATGACTCATGCCTAAACTGTAAACATGTTTTTCTAATAAGTATTTTTCTAGTAGTTTCCCCTACGATAAAACTGGTCTTCTTTCCATGCTGTTGTAGAGAGTTCAAGGGTCGCCGGCTGAATTCTACGGAACTCCGGAATAACGACTATTAAATATATACAGAGGATCTTTTTATTGAAAACAGTTAGTCAGAATAATGGTAGTGAGTCGTCGAATTGTAACGTGGAAATAAATTAGTGAAAATAAATATTGTAAATAAATAATATAAATTAAAGTAGTTGTGTTCTAGTTTTTAGTGATAAGTGTAAGAATATACTTATATATAAATTTAATAAAGACTTTAATAAACTAAGTGTTAGAACATTTTTATATTAAATAAAGTTAATGAATTAGATTAATAATCTCAGTTCAGTATTAAATATCTGGGACTGTAAATTGACCATAGACTTTCTTGAGAGTATCACATACAATATTTAAACAAAAAAATCTCACCTGCAATAGGGGTTCTTGGAAGAGAAGCAAATTATGTAGAAATTAAATATCGGAAAAATATATATTACAGTTTAATACATAGCCACGTTACCTATGTAACTCGAATTTTCAGCTTATTCTACCAATTATGGTGCAATCTCCCTTACATAATCCTGCTCATGTTGTACCTGCTTGTTTCCTTATGTAACAGTCCCATCTTAAGTTTGGACATCATCTCGGTCTCTTGATACCTCTTGGAGACCACAGTGTAATTATAGTGCACCATGTATTGTCATTTCTTCTTAGTTATATCTGTTATTCCTAGCAAGCATCGTTCCATTGACCTTCTAAGTGAGTTTGAGTTCCGCTACTATATCTTTCTTTAGTGTCCAAGTTTCGCATGATTGGTAATATACTTCTATACATTCTATATATTCTTCTATTAATTTCTGGGAGTAAGGAGCCAAATTTATGTATTAATTGTCCGAAGTATACTAGCTCCACTAGAATATCCACCAGGTCGTTGTTTATGGTTTTTGTTTTTGTCAAAGTTCATTTTTAGGCCAACTTCATTGCTAGCTGCATTAAGGTCGCTTATAAGTCCTGATAGTTCTGCAGGATTATTAATAAATCTAAGATGGCTAAGATATTCTCCTTCAATACATAGATCTTTGTTTTACCAGTTCATTTTTGCTGAAAATATTTTCTAGAGTTGGAGTATCTTTGGGGATATTAGGTCTCCTAGTCGGAGTGTGGAGTGTTTTCATAAATTTTTACATTAGCTTCTGCTTTTCTGTATATATATGCGCAAGTCTCTTGGTATGCATCTTGATCTTAGGCAGTTCGTAAATATACCTGCTAATATTTTCCACGTTTTTTTTTGCCAGCGGATTTAAGCAGTTCAACTGTTATGCCATCTATTCCAGCTGCTTTAACGCTTTTCATTTTTTGAATTGTCGATTCTACTTCTGTTCCGGAGGGCTTCTGGTACATCTCCTTGGTTACTGGTCTTACTTTGTACTCCTGTGGTTACTTCTTGGAGTGTATTAAGGGCTTTGTAGAATTTAGTCACGAGTTCTGTCTGTAATTCTGGTGTTTTCGTTTATTAGAGCAACGATTTGCTTCTTCCCAATGATTAATGCTTTTTAGGTTTTCTTATGTTTTTGCTGTTTTCGATAGCATTTTTGTCAGTCTTTGATTGTATTATCTTATGTTCTTAATATTTTTACTTATTGTCTTACAAATGATTCATTTAACCTCCATAAAAAGATTAAAGAAGCGGCAGGCTTATATAAACACAAGAACACTGGATTCCTGACAGATAATCAGGGAAACATAGTACTGGAAATAGAGCATAAAAGAGATATTTGGATTAAATACGTAGAAAAAACTTTTGAAGATATACGAAGTAACACTGTTATTACAACAAACACCAATTTCGAATCTGGACCACCATTTACAGTCGAAGAAGTAAAATATGCCATCAAAAGCACCAAAGATGGTAAAGCAGTAGGCCCTGATAATTTTCACTCAGAATTCTTAAAACGTATGGACTATTATGGCATAAAATGGTTGACAAATATATTTAACAGTATATATGATACGGGCGTGGTTCCCCATGAGTGGTTAGTGTCAACTTTTATAAATCTTCCAAAAAAACCCAATGCGAGAAAGTGCGACGACTATAGAATTATAAGCCTTATGAGCCATTTACTTAAAACATTTCTAAAGGTCATTCACAAAAGAATATATACAAAATGTGAGGAACAACTAACAAGAACACAATTCGGATTTGGTGATGCTCTGGGAACACGGGAGGCCCTTTTTGCTGTACAGGTGCTATTTCAGAGATGCAGGGATGTGAATTGTGACATATACGTATGCTTTATAGATTACCAGAAGGCATTTGACAGAGTAAAACATGACAAATTAATGACTCTAATGCAAGAAATTGGAATTGACAACAAAGATCTTAGAATTATCAGAAACATTTACTACAATCAAACGGCCAAAATCAAAATAGAAGACCAGTTAACTGATAAAATTGCAATAGAACGTGGAGTACGACAGGGCTGTATTTTGTCTCCATTGTTGTTCAACATTTATTCTGAATGGGTATTTAAGGAAGCTTTAGACGGTTGTGCGAAAGGAATACTAATAAACGGTGAATGGCTGAATAACATTAGATATGCAGATGACACTATAGTTTTTGCCGATAATCTGAATGACTTACAGATATTAACAAATCGCATAACAGAAGTCAGCAACAGATACGGACTAGCTCTTAACATAAAGAAAACCAAATTTATGACAATTAGTAAAAAACCAATACTAAACGCTCAACTTACAATCAACCAACAAAATATCGAAAGAGTCGAGCAATATACATATCTAGGCACAAATTTAAATAGCCAATGGGACCACTCAACAGAAATTAAACAGCGAATAATAAAAGCAAAATCAGCATTCGTTAGAATGAGAACCATTTTCAACAGTCGAGACATATCATTAAAAACAAAATGCCGTCTATTGAAATGCTACATATTCACAGTTCTGCTCTACGGAATGGAAGCATGGACACTGACTGTTGCATCTATGAATCGGCTCGAAGCTTTCGAAATGTGGTGTTATAGGCGCATCTTACGTATATCCTGGGTTGACAGAGTTACTAATGTGGAGGTCCTGCGTAGAATGGGGAAAGAATGTGAAATTCTCATGACCGTCAAAACTAAAAAGTTGAAATATCTAGGACATGTAATAAGAAATCAAGAACGTTACGGCCTTCTCCAGCTGATTCTCCAAGGGAAAGTAAATGGTAAGAGAGGACCGGGAAGAAGACGCATTTCCTGGCTTCAAAATTTACGAAAGTGGTATAACACGACTACCACTGAACTGTTCCGCGCTGCAATAAATAAAGTAAAGATAGCCGTGATGATCGCCAACATCCGGAACGGATAGGCACTTTAAGAAGAAGTCTTACAAAGTTCTGTGTATTGTATTCTCTGTATGTTGCTACTTATTTTCATTTCCCTTCTTTGTTTTAGCATTATTCTGGTTTTATTAGACAGTTTCCTATGTCCATTTTGTTGTTGAATGCCTCCAATTTCTTTAGCATTATAAAGAATGATTTTCATTAATTGGGAGCTGTCGATTTGGTCATGTAATTTTTCATCGATTGTCCTTTGGTAGTGATCTGAGTTTTCTTTTAGATTGTTAATATTTATGCCGGTTACTGTTGGTCTTGTGACCAAAGTCAAAAGTTGAAGTCAAAAAAATTTCAAATTTGAATTATTGCAATCATGGCATTCCTCATACATCTCTCTACCCGTTTCCAAATTACCAAATTTAAAAATGTTTTAGTTCAATAGTGCAAGAACTTAACTTGTTACAGTATTGAACAGAAGAATTATTCTTACAATGTAACACGCGGCTTCTTAGTTGTTACATCTTACTTTAAAAATGAATAAATTTAAATTAAATAATATGAATAAAAAGCTTTTTAAGTCCAGTGGTGCATAATTATTATATTTAGCAAGAACCAGCGCTCAAGAAATCAACGAAAATGTAGTAGTAAGAAAATGTTCATGCAACACAAACTGTTTTGTTTTGTTATAAATTATTCAAACGCTAAGAATATAATAAATGTGCAATGAAAATATTTAAAATTGTAGGAAGAATCATCAAGACCACCTCTGAATACTGATGGTAATGTAATAATAAAAAATGACTTTATTTTCGTTCATAAAAATTTATAGTTAAAAAAAATATATAGAATTATAAAATACGAAATTTCGATTTCTCAAATATTTAAACTTTGGACTTGTTACGCTATTGAACTGAGGTATCGATATATGTCCTATATATGTAAATGATGATCATTTTATTTTCTTATTTCTTTTATTGTTGCACTTCTAAAATACTTTAAATTGAATGGCTTTTAATAAACAAATTATTTTCCACTTAGTTCACTAATTTAAGTACTTCTAAATTATATAATCCTATTTCAATAATACAATTGTTTACAACCAAACAAATCCTATCTGTAATTAATACTTAAAGTACTGACTAAATACAAACACAAAATTACTAATAATGATCCTGATAACATCTCCGATCTACTAGAATGATTATCTTGAAGATCGTCTCTGTTGAAATCTCTTCCAAATATACCGAACGATAGCAAACGACTTTCATTTTTATTTAGTGAATGTCTTCTGATTACAGATTCCTTACTTTCATGTTTTTCCCAAGAAGTATATTGAGGTAAAATCGGTTTCAGAGAGCTCAGCAAAGAATTAGGATATTGAATTCGAGTTTGGTCTAACGTAAAGTTAGCTTCGACAACTATTGATTTGAAAGTAATGGGCCAAGAAACTTCCGTATAGTTGGGAAACCTGAAATTTTAAAATAAATATTATTCAACAATTGTATTATTTTACCAAACAAATAAGAATATAAGTTGGACATATGTCTAATATAATAAATAGATAGATATAGGCTATCTCCAGGTTATGTGATGTGTGAACTATTGCAGTGTGATTTTTCTCCAATTTATTTTGTCGATCGCTTTTACAACTCTCTGTTCCTCTGCCTATAAAATTTCGCATATCGCTTATCGCCACCTTTTTTTGGTGTACCCCTTTTCGTTTGCTGTTTTTAATGCTTTACGTTTAACCAATATTTACTCTTCCACTCACTTTAGATGTCTCAACCACTGAAGCCTTATATACAAGGTGTTTAATTAATAATTGGAAATATTTATTTGAAATGTAGAGTCCTGGGCTCAAAATATTAAGGTTTAACCCAAATCACTTAAAATGTGGCACTTAAGATGTGGCTCCTTACTCTACACCTTACTAAATTATGTTAAACGTTTCTACTATTAGAGGAGTACGACAGGGAAAGTGAATGGTTGACTCCTTCAAAATTATAAGCCATTTTTTAGTTTTTCTGTAAATATTTCTTTTAAAATCGATTGTATACAAATAGAAATAGAATATAACCAGTATTTTGTCTTCTTCTTCTTTTTATATAGACATGACTCTGTCTGTTTTTCAATGTGCCTCCAGTAAGTTGTCGTTCCATCGTTTTCATGGTTTTCCTACTGATCGTCTTTCTATTGTGGAACCGTCTCTTACCGTATTTACTACTCTATTTGTTGTCATTCGGCTTATATGATCGTTCCATTCTAATCTTCTGTTTCTTACCCAGTTCTTGATGTTCTCCACCTTGCATCTACGTCGTATGTACTACTGTATTTCTAGCTCTGTCCCATAGTGCCTTACATAATTTTTCTAAGTGTTTTCATCTCTGCTGTTTCTAACATCCTTTTTGTACTTTTTGTCCTCTCTATGTCAGGTCTTGTTTCTGCCGCGTATGTCATTATTGGTCTGATGACTGTTTTGTAAATTCTGTCTTTCGTTTCTTTCCCGATATTTTTATTTCTATATATTGTTTTATTTAGGCAACTTGTGGCTCTGTTTACTCTATTTACTTGATGTTCCACTTTAGTTTCGAGCTTTCCGTAGCTAGATAATGTGATGTCTAGATATTTCAACTCCATCACTTGTTTTATTATCTGATATTCCAGCTCCAATTTACATCTTAGTAAATTTGCTGTTGTAACCATGCATTTTGTTTTTTTTTGTGGAGATTAACATGTTAAATTTTCTGGCGGTTATATTAAATTGGTGCAGCATACGTTGTAAATCATCTGCACTTTGAGAGAGTAGTATTGCGTCGTCTGCATAGCAGATTATTTTAAGTTGTTTTTCTCCCATTTGGTATCCTTTTTTAGTTCTTACTTTTTTTATTATTTCATCCATAATCAGGTTGAACTCAGGTTGAATAGAGGACTCAGGGAATCTCCCTGTCTTATCCCATTGTCAGCTTCAATAGGGTCGGTTAGTTCTTGTTCTACTTTTACTTTGGTTGTGTTGTTTTGGTAGATATTTTTGATCTAGTGATTATTCCTAGAGGTATCTCTATATACTAGACCTGTAGAGTAAGTGGATAACGTCTTTTAATTTGATCCGGTCAAATACCTTCGTAGGTCCACGAAACATGCCGGTTTGTGGTATTCTAATGATTTCTCTTGCACTTGCCTCATTATAAATATAGCGTCGGTGCATGATCTTCCCGACCTAAAACCTTGTTGTCCTTCTGCTAGTTTTATAATTTCATTCAGTTTATTCGTTATCACTTTGGTTGTTAATTTAATAAATGTGTTTAATAAATTAATTCCTCTGTAATTTTCCGGGTCCGATTTGTCTCCCTATTTGAAGAAAGGTATTAGGATTTCCATTCTTAAGGAATTCTATTTTGTTCTATAATTTTTTGGATTAGTTTTAATAGTTGTTTCGTCATATCTGGTCCTCCGTACTTTAGGAGTTCGTTTGGTATTCTGTCCCCTTCTGGTGATTTTCTACTTTTTAATTTCCTTAATGCTTTCTTTACCTCTTTCTCCTCAATATTCATTTCTTCGTTTGTCGTCACCTCTGGTGTTGGTGGTTCATTATCGTCACCTTAAGCAAATAGGGATCGAAAGTAGTCTACCCATGTTTCCTTCTGAATGTGTTTCATTTTTATTAGTTCGTTCATCTCTTTTCTTTGACCTCTGATCATTCTTCATGTTTCTTTTTGTGTTCCGTAGAAGTCATGTTCCATCTGTTTTGAGAAACTCTGCCAGTGTTCCTTTTCTATTTGTCTAACTAAAGTATTCGTTTCATTTCTGATTCGTTTATAGTGGTTGTATGCCTGTTCTGTTTGTTGTGTTCTGTATTGTAAAAATGCTTTCTTCTTTTCTTCGCATTTTGTCTTCACTTCGTCTTTAAACCACGGTGTTTTCCTGTTTGATATGTTAGTATTCGTTACTTTCCTCTCTCGTTATCGTTTTCTAATATTTGATTCCCAGCGATTTTCTCTATTCTTTTCCTGTATAAGTATTCCGTGGATTCCGTATTTAGTCCTTCGACTTTAATTTTTGTTTGTGTTGGCGCCGCTCTCTTGGGTGGAAAGTATTTCAGGATGATTCTTATTTTACATAATACTAGGCTATGGTCGCTACCAACCGGTATTTTGGAGAAAGGGGAATAAATATAAGTCGTGCGACTAACAGCTGCACGACTGAGAACTGTACGACGGACAGCTGCGTGAACACCTACGCCGAGCCAAGAGCACGCTACAGTAAAAATGCGTTATATCTCGGGATCGACTTCGAATTTCTATATAATATTTTAGAGTTATTTTTGAAGGTGAAAGGAATATAAATGGTAAAGGTGATATAAAAGGTGAAGTTCTACTAACTTCACTACTGCTAGAAGTTCTCTTCTCGTAACGTAATAATTTCGCTCAGGTATTGAAACCTAGTTTGAAACCTCCGTGTTTCTTCTTGACCACGGCCACTACTGGAGGAATCCATGGACTGGTAGAAGGAACTTCCTTTATTTCCCGAATAATCATTTCAGCTTCTTCTCTTTTCTGGCATTACCAGTATCGATTTTTAAGTTTGACAACGGTAGTTCTTCCTATCTTTCCTCCTTTCGGTACGATGATTTTACGATACCGCTGAAGAAATTCGCTTAATTTCCTTTTCTCCGAGTAATTAACAGGCAGGTTGGTTAACTGTAACTATTTGATCGAATTTGTCGTGAATGATGGCGTCACAGGTATCTATATTACATTTACCTCCAAAATTTACATTATGTATCGGATAGTGATAAATAAACGACTTTACAAGTTGATAGTCTATCAAATACTACTCAAACGACTCAACCTTCGTTTTTATTTATGTACCATTTATTTCGTACATAAAGATTGTATACAAAAGCATAAAAATAAATTATTAAGAAGCAAATATAACCTTAATAAACAATAGAAAATAAGTAGTTTTAATAAATTTCTTAAATATTTTCGTGGGTTATAAATGGTTTGTATGAATTACCTCAAAGCACAAGATGATAATGATTCATTCAGACACGCAACAAGTCCACAAGCTTCAATACTGGCATTCCTTATACCAGAAAACGACCTTATACCATTAAAAGCTGCCATATGATACCTGTAGTAGTTCCTTATTTTTGCAGTTTCATTTACTACTATGGTTATATTGAAGTTGCAACAAATTTTAACATCATCACCGTTACACACTTGCTCTACAATATTCGATTGGTTTTCTTTCAGTAGAATTGATGTATGATCTACAAATTTTAATTTGTTAATATAATAAAGAAAGCAATGCAAATATAAATTAGAGAATACTTATGTATATTAACGCATACGGTTAAAATTAAAATTAATATTTAGAAATTAATAAAAAGTTAAAAAGTTTCAAAGCGATTTTTAGTAATTCATGTTATTCAAGAAATAAAACGAAGGTATACTTATAAATATAAACTTAATAAGAATTTAAGCGCCGACAGAAGAAAAAAATAAGGAGTAAAAATATTTTTTAATGAAATGACACAAAGAAAATACAGCCTACATAAAATAATCTAATAGGAATGTAGACGATGGCAAGTATTGAAAAACTTATCTATTATTAGTTGCGTTCGCGGAGACAGTCCCTGACTAGTTTTATTGCTGGCGCGATTAGTTACTATTTTTTAACAGTCAATTCTCCGCGAACGATTTCCGGACGTTTCTGACCGTTTCTAACCCCAAAACATCAACACGTTGTTTTGTTTATATGTACATAAGGAGGAACACAGAAGTGTGACAAAATTTTATGTTAAAGACGATATTGCCAAAATGTGTAAGTAAAAAATAGGGTACTAGCAAAGAATATATATATATATATTCTTTGGTACTAGTGTAGTAAGACAGAATGATGTCTATGGAGATGAAATTTATATCAATGACCCTGAACGTCCAGAATTTCTTCTAAATCCTCATCGCTGGATGTAAAATGATCGCTCATCTGTAAATAACAATAATTTCTTAATACCGATAAATATGTTTACTGTTTTTAGTTCCATATTTATAATGTAATAAAATATAATTTCTTTTTAATCTTATTTATTTATATCGCTAAAAAGATGAAAGTTGTAGTTACTTTTATTTAAAGATAAACAACGTGAATATTCTATTGCCACTTCTTAACAAAAATAAATAATAGGTTAGCTAGTATTAACACTAACGATTGACCAAAAAAAATCTGACAATTTACAGTTTCTATAGCGCTTGCGCTAAATAAAAATCCGCACTTTAATCCATGAACCAAATGGACTGATCATGAAATAGTTAGAAATACTCTGCGAACATCGAACTCTTTGTCAAAGTCCCGGATTTTTAACACCGCGAACGCTTGAAAGCAGAACTGCGCCTGCGAATCAGTCAGAAACCAGCCAGGGACTGTCTTCGCGAACAAAACTATTATTATTACACTTTTCAAAAGCAATAAAACGGATGCGTTCAGACGCCCTCAGCGGCTGAATTTAAGCACAAAGCGGCTTAGTGGTTGTAACCAGCGGCTTAGATCTAGCAAACAATAACTTCTGAACTCAATTGTCTCGACATTTCATTTTATGTTTGACGTTTCGACGAATCTAACTTCAATATTTACATCAATACTTCTATAAATAAAAATTCTTGTTCAGTACCAAACCGTACTTGTACACACATTTGTGTACATGATTCCATTGTAAATCCATTTTTTAGATCAATCCAAACTTTTAGTTGAAAACTCTTAAGAAATTAAAACTCATTATTGCGCACCACACATGCCCAAGCAACCGCAGTTCTTCCAGCGGAAATAAAGTACGCAGTAAATTTAACAGCTGCTGGCTTGCACTGGAGGTGTCTGAAACTGAACGCTACCACTTCCAGCCGCTGAGGTCGTCTGAACGCACTCAACGATTCTACAATTATCTTCAATAAAAAATAAGGATTACCAACCAGTTCTATAAACATTTTATGGTAAATAAGAAACTAAGGCAAGGCTGCAGTCTATCTCCAACTCACTTAAAAATCTACCTGAGTGATTCACTGAAGAAATGGAAGAGATCATGTTCTGGAATGGGTATACCATTAAACGACGAACCAAACTTATATTCACTGTCTGATTTAAATAAATTGTTAATTTTCCTAACGTTGTATATCAAACTGGGAACGTGTTTATTTTATACTCAGTCAGAGGCCTTCTTATCGTATCGTATCTATTATAATCCATAGTGTCATGTGATATCTCATATGTGGTTATATGTTCATTAATAACGAAGATGCTGTTTAGTGCAAATCAAAATTTGTCTTATAGTAAATCTATTTTTATCTAAAGTGCCCTATGATATCTCGTATGTCGCTATACGTTCACTAATAATGAAGATACTAGACTCTTTTGGTAGTCGCTTTTGTTTGTTTTTTCTTATTTAATATATTCATTATATCCTCCCTTTTCATTTGCTATGTCGTATATTAGGATTCGATCAGTTATTTATTTTGTGCTCAGCCAGAGGCCTGCTTTAAGATATTCAATCAAAATGTGTCTTATAGTAAATCTATTTTTATCCATAGGACCCTATGATATCCCGTATGTCGCTAGACGTTCATTAATAACGAAGATGCTGAGTAGTGCTCTTGCGGTAGTCGTCTTGTTTGTTTTTGCTTCCTTAATATATTCGTTATATTTTCAACTTTCATTTGTCGCATGTTAGGATTCGTGTAGTTGTCAATAAATCAAAATTTGTCTTATCCTAAATCTATCAAAATTTGTCTTTTAGTTATTCTATTTTTATCCATAGTGCCCTATGATATCTCGCATGTAACTATACGTTCATTAATAATGAAGATACTGTGTAGTGCCCTTTTGGTAGTTGCCTTGTTTGTTTTTTATCTTAGTGTATTCGTTATATCCTTTCCTTTCATTTAACTAATCACACGCTCCAATCGGACCAATAATAACGGAGATATAATGTAATGCTCTTTTGGCAATGCTGCAATGTGTGTTATTTCTGTCTATACGCTACCTCCCTTCCTTTCCAATGATGTATCATACGTCACGATCCGAAGAACTATTCTACCCTCACCAAAAACACTCAAAAATATTTTAAACTTCAAACTATGAAGAGCTGTAGAATAAAACAAAATATGGTTGAAATGTCAGTTGGAAGTTTAGTTTGATTTCCTGGGTGGCGCAAGAAGTTATCGTACCGGAAAACAGTATGAGTTGTCGTCCTAGCCTTTTTTATAGATAGATATATTTGAATAACAAAATACTCGTACTATACTATTCTATTCTATACTATAATTGTTTTATTCCATGTACAATAAAATTTTAGACCATATATCTATATATATATATATATATATATATATATATATATATATATATATATATATATATATATATATATATATATTAATACAACTATATCTATATGTTAAATATTATGTTTTTTATGGGATTAAGCCACAAATTTTATCCATCCATCCATCTATCCATTTTCCATCATAATCAATAACAAAATCTTTGGTTATACACATTTTTACATAATTTGTACAAAAAAAAACCTTTTTTTGAGAACGATTTCCGGAGTGAAAAGCGAGACGTCAAAAATATTAGTTAATTAAAAATGTGATTTTCATCACAATCACAACCAATAATTGTGGTATCTATTTCATGTTGTATATGGTCCTTGCTAATAACTTTTAGCAGTTGATGCAGATTTATTTATTTAAATAAAAAAAAATCATGCTTATTATAATACCCAGTGAAAAATCAATGTACCTAAGCAAAGCGGTCATTGTAACTATATTCATTGGATCGAGAATCAGGAATGGAATAACAGAAAAATATAGAAGGGAGCTAAAAATTAATGTTAACCGCTGCAAGAGAGAGAAAATGAGATTGACCAAGAAAAACTCAGTATAATGAGTTTATAAAATCATTATTAAATAAAACTGGCGATATGCAAAACTTTAAATTGTAAACGAATACATAGAAACAAACACTGAAAATTTACCATCCATTGAAAGATCTCTTAATAGGAAGAAATCGTCCAGCTTTATAGCTAATGCATCAATATCTTCGTCTTCTACTATGTTCAAATCAAAATTTTCTTCAGTTTCTAGATTTGGTATGGTTTTTACTAATAATTTAGTTCCTCCGTTTCCTCCAATTAAAATGGTTTCTACAGGACCTTCTTCACCTAAAATTATAACATGTATATATATATATATATATATATATATATATATATATATATATATATATATATATATATATATATATATATATATATATAGTAAACTTTGAGACCCTTTGGGTAAACGGGTATCTACAATATATATATATATATATATATATATATATATATATATATATATATATATATATATATATATATATATATATATATGTAGTAGTACGGTGCAGCCAAGTTAGAAAAAGGAGCATGTTAACTTGGGAAAGGATCACTACAGGAGCAATGCGACCAATTTGTGGCATTAGAGTTAGACAACCCTGATGGTTTCCAGGGCAACAACTGACAATAACCACGGAGGAAGCTACAGCTACCTGGGGAAAGGAATACCAAACGTTGAAACGTTTAAAAGAAATGGAAAATGATAATGCGAGTAAATAATAAAAGTAAAATGTAATGGCATGTCTCGCAAAACAGAAAACCAAAAAAGGTATATCGATGGAAGGCAACCGTATATACGTATTTCTGACTGTTGGTCGTCTTCAGTACGGTGCAGCCAAGCTAGATAAAGGAACATGTTAACTTGGGAAAGGATCACTACAAGAGCAATGCGACCAATTTGTGGCATTAGAGTTAGAAGACCCTGATGGTTTCCAGGGCAACAACTAACAATAACCACGGAGGAAGCTACAGCTACCTCGTGGAAAGGAATGCCAAACATTGAAAAGTTTAAAATAAATGGAAAAGGATAATGCGAGTAAATAATAAAAGTAAAATTTAATGGCATGTCTCGCAAAACAGAAAACCAAAAAAGGTATATCGATGGAAGGCAACCGTATATATTTATATAGCCTTATTATTTCGTAAATCGGTGACTTTAAGGAAAAATGCGGAAACAGGTCGATTTTTATTTTTAAATTACAATTTTTTGGCATATATATCATACTAGTGACGTCATCTATCTGGTTTTGATGACGTAATCGATAATTTTTTTAAATGAGAATAGGGGTCATGTGATAGCTCATTTGAAAGGGTATTCAATTCTCTATTCACCAATATAAACATTAACATAATTATTTATACAGGGTGTTCAAAAAAAGTTTTTTTAATTAAGTTAATTGAGAAAAAAGAAGAATGTATGTAATTTATTTAATTTAAAATACGTTTTACTAGTGTCAGTAAACAGAATGAGCATATTTATTTGACAAATAAATATTGCTTTTCGCTTAAATTCAATTTTAAATCTGTCACCCACTTGCCACTTGGCAATTTGAACGTTTCGTTTCAACAAAAATCAATGTTTTAAATAAACCATTTTTTGTGTTTTCTGGCAGTAGTAAAATGTATTTAGAAATAAACAAATTACATACATTCATCTTTTTGTGCCAATTAATTTAATTAAGAAAAAAAATTTTTGAACACACCGTATAAATAATTACGTTAATATTTATATTATTAAATAGAGAATAGAGAATAAAATACCCTTTCAAATGAGCTATCGCATGACCACTATTCTCATTTAAAAAAATCATCGATTTCGTCATCACGTCCAGACCAGATGGATGAAGTCACTAGTATGATATGTAATATGTATGGCAAAAAATGGTAATTTAAAAATAAAAATTAACGTGTTTCGGGATTTTTCCTTATAGTCGCCGATTTACGAAATAATGAATTTATGCGTTACTTTATGGACGCACTTTATATATATATATATATATATATATATATATATATATATATATATATATATATATATATATACAGGGTGTTTCAAAAAGGTATGTCATAAATTAAATCACGCATTTCGGGGACAAAAATAAATTGATTGAATCCAACTTACTTAGTACAAAAGTGTACACAAAAAAAGTTACAGCCCTTTGAAGTTACAAAATAAAAATTGTTTTTTTGCATTATCTCCTAAACTTCTTGACATTTTGTAATAAAAATGGACACGTTACTTTCTTGTTCTGAAAGTATTTTTCATACAAAAGAAACAACAAAATCTAAGCGCACAGAAAAATTTTAAGGGAGGTATGCAGCCCTAAATCCCCCCAAACTTTTGAGTACGTTCAAATCAAATTAATTTTGTGGCATCATTATTAGTTTAACACATTATTTTTAAAACTTTTGTGCCTCATCACTTTTTCTAAAAACTAGTTTCGTTGGCCATAAAATTACAATTAGTTTCTACGGATACAATAATTACAAACAGTTCCATCAATAATAGTCAATCATTTAAAGCTATCATTTATTGTGTGAATAAGATTAATATAAAAAATGTTGATATTACAATGGCCTACACATTTCAGGAAATGGCAGATATGCATTTAACTTTGAGTAAGTTGAATCAGATTAAATTATGATTTCAATAAACTATCGGGAATATCGTAGATGAATGTCAAGGAAATAGTGCAGCAGCCGCAAGGCGTTATGCAGTAAAATACCCCAATCGAAATACACCCGATAGACGATTATTTCTGACCATTGATTATCGTTTACGGGAAACGGATACATTCCAACCGCAAGTTGCTGGCAATAGTGGTCGTCCAATAATGGATGTAACTGATATTTTAGAAATCATTGAAGAAGTCCCTGGAACAAGTACAAGGGTTATAGCTGCTCAACTAAATGTTCCTCACGTAAGGGTTTGGAGGCGTGTGAAGGATCAGCTGCTTAAACCCTATCACTTAACAACGGTTCAAGAGTTATTCTTTTAAGATTATCCTGAAAGGATTGGATTTTGCGATTGGTTGTTAATGGAAAACACTCGAAATGTTAATTTTATTAGAAATATTTTGTTTACCGACCAGGCTACCTTCAGTAAACATGGAATAACAAACCATCATAACGAGCACATTTGGGCTCGAAATTGGGAACGAAAATTCCTTACGCCAAAAAAACGACTCATCACCAAAGGACTTTCAAAGTTAATGTTTGGGCAGGAATTGTGGATAACAGTCTAATAGGCCCAGTATTTCTTCCCAACAATTTAAATGGTGATAATTATTTGCAGTTCTTGGCAAACAATTTACAAGAGTATCTGGAAGAAGTGAATATTGCAATAAGGCAAAATATGTGGTTTCTACAAGATGGCGCTCTACCGCAGTACAGTAATGAAGTCCGGGAATACCTTTGCAGGCAGTATCCTGGTCGGTGGATTGGAAGGAGTCGTGACCTATTTCTTGCCCATTCAGAAGTCCAGGTCTTAACCCCATGGAATTTTGCTTTTGGGGGGTTTATGAAAGAGAAAGTGTATTCTGTAACAATAGAGGGTTAGAATAATTGAAGCTGCAAATCAATTTCGTCAGAAAAATATGATTTTTCAGCGCATTCGGTTTTCCTTATTTAAACGATACCGAATGTGTATTGAAGAAAATGGGGGTCATTTTGAACATTTATTGTAATATATTTATAGAGGTTATAGACATTTTTTGTACTTGTTAATTCATTTAAGCCATTTATTTAGTTGCACGTAATTTTTTAAAGGTTAATGAAAAGGGCCATAACTCAATAAAAACTGTTAAAAATTTTAAAAATAATGTGTTAAACTAATGATGCCACAAAATTCATTTGATTTGAACGTACTCAAAAGTTTGGGGGGATTTAGGGCTGCATACCTCCCTTAAAATTTTTCTGTGCGCTTAGATTTTGTTGTTTCTTTTTTATGAAAAATGCTTTCAGAACAAGAAAGTAGCGTGTCCATTTTTATTACAAAATGTCGAGTAGTTAAGGAGATAATGCAAACAAACAATTTTTATTTTGTAACTTCAAAGGTCTGTAACTTTTTTTGTGTACACTTTTGTACCTACTAAGGTAAGTTGGATTAAATCAATTTATTTTTGTCCCGGAATGCGTGATTTAATTTATGACATACCTTTTTGAAACACCCTGTATATATATATATATATATATATATATATATATATATATATATATATATATATATATATATATATATATATATGAAAATTACTAAGTTTTCGGGATACATATATATATATATATATATATATATATATATATATATATATATATATATATATATATATATATATATATATATTGTTATGATATGTAAAATCGAGAAAAATATTGGTTTGTTTAAAAATATTTCAAAATTCAATAACATTAAAATAATTCAGATAAGTAGGATAATATCCAACAAACATTTCGAAGAAGGAGAGTTATTAATTTCTTGAATTACCTGTACTAAACAAAATGTAAGCTTTGCATAAATTATTTCTTTGTTATACTTGAGTGACCCGCATAATTTTAAGTGAAAACAAAAAGACAATTGAACGGGGTTTTCCAAAATACATTAATGCAGTGATTAGAGACAAATAGAAGAGATTTTAGAAAGAGGTTTTTGTTAGTTTTTAAGAATTATAGAAAATATTATTTGTAAATAAGTTTTAGGAAATTTTATAATTATAGGTAAAAATTTGTTTGTTATCGAAATGAAAAAATGGGGGAATTGTGACGAGTTTTGATTGGCGGAGATTGAAAAAGGTGGGATAAGTATGTAGGAAAAAGTTTAGCGAGATTGAGGAGAGAGAAAAGATATAATCAGTTGATTTTCCAATTCTGTAAGAGGAACAGTGATTGTTCTCTGGCGGTTCCTGAAATGTAGCAAGCAGTAGTGTTGAATGTTAGTGAGTTTTTGTGGAGTTAGTGTATCTGACAGAAGTTGAAGCAGCAAAATATTGTAAGTCATATTTCTCTACTTATATTCCAAGAGTCACTGTTCAGGCCAACGAGAGATTCAGTTTATCGTAAAGAGAATATATTCCAAGAGTCATTTTTCACTCGGGCCAACGAGAGATTCAGTTTATCGAGAGGAGAAAGGCTATCATAATTTGAATGATTTGTGCTTTTGAAGGAGATCATTAAGGACGATATACTTGCAACAATCTGTGTAAGATTGCTGATTACATAGGGAGCGGTTGAGAGGAGATAATACAGTCTACAAGGAACAAGGATTTGGACCACTCATCATCAGAGAGAGATATTTTTGTTTTCTGCAGTTTTTTTCTTTTATTGATAACACAATTTTTACACGTAATTTAGAAAGGATATAAATATTTTGATTAGGAGAGTTAGAATAGTTTGGGATTTTGAGATTTCAATTAATATTGTTTGTACCATAAATTTTGATTGTTCACGTACGGAGAACAAAATTTTGAGAATCCTTATATGAGGTTTGTTTATTGAAAACGTTTGAGTGTGAATTATTTCATTATTTTTATTTCAATATATAGTGTTAGATCATATGTGTTTTTTATTATTCCGGTATTCTCTGGACCTTACCTTTCACATGTAATAGCATAGATATTGAAGCACGAATTTAACCCTGAGATAAAAGAATTAAAAATTGTGATAAAGTCATAATCATATCATTTAAATAATTTTAATTAATCAAAAAAATTAATTAGCTAATTATTGCTTGGCGCACCAAGACTTTAAATATCACAATAATATATATATATATATATATATATATATATATATATATATATATATATATATATATATATATAGTTTAAATGACAACAACAAAATATAAAGAAAAATCATATTATCAAATCTTTACTTACCAACATAAATTCCAGATCCACTGCCTCCAGACATGGGGCTATTTTTTCCGGATACTAATAATGTTATGTTATTTTCATGTGCATACATTTGTTGAGCCTGTAACGCTAAAGTTCAATGTTATATAATAACAAAAATATTGATTTCCATACAAATATTCTCTATTAGCATTTTCTTAACATATCTAATTAGTATCCGTATTCTTAGATAGACGAAAATGCCACTGAATCACTAAAAATCATACAAACAAGCAGAATTTGGCTGAGAATGTAAGTTTTTGGGACCCCAAAAAAGATGCAAGAAAGTTTGTCACTCCTACCGAGGGATTCCCCCGAAAACAAGACTTTTAGTGGGAGGGAATGGAAAACATTGATTTACCAAGAATCTGTGCGTCGTGGAAAAAAATGTTTCAAACAAGAAGTGTAGCCGAGATAATTTTGAACAAATATGTTTATTAGCACTTTTTCTTTCTCTTAGAAACAACACTTGAAGCAACCGGCCATTTTGAATGTCAGTTGAATTCGGCGCTGGTAAAATCAGTTGTTTAAATAAAATTATCAATTGACGGCAAAAATTCGATATCTTTTGATCAGAATGTCTTATCGACAACAATCAACATGCGTTTTGAATGTGAAGAGTGCAGCTTTCGTTTGCAATATCTGCATTTTTCCGCAAATGAAGTCAGATTCTATAAAGCTGTTAAATAAATAATGCGCGAGTTTTTCCTTTTCTTACAATGCTTATGAGATCAACAAAATTTAATACTTCCATTGACCTGTCACTATGAAATTTCCTTTATTAGAGCTTAATCTTTAAAACTATAGCATAAATTTTCGATTTTGAGTTTTGGTAACAAATATGAGGCAATTTGAAATATGCCTTAAGAACGCTGAATTTAAACTTTCACATTACAAATGATGTATATATATATATATATATATATATATATATATATATATATATATATATATATATATATATATATATATATAGGGGAGGAAGGGGCACTTTTGAACGTTTTTTCTTTTTACGTGTATTATGACTTATTTTGACTAAAATTATTTTTTTAAGTATCGCAAACAACATTAGCATATCTAATAATGTAATATTGTCCGTCAAACTTACCAAGAAATTATCTAAACATACCAAAAAATTACCTTTACATATTATAAGAAAAATGTTCAAAAGTACCCCTAATAGGGGTACCGTAAACCGGGGTTACTTTGCTCCGTTTTTAAAGGTCTCTGAAGAATTTTCAACAAAATGTTTATAAAATTGAGAGATATCTTTATTTACTTGACTCCTACTTGTAAAGAATACTTTAAACAATTATGATTTAAATACTTTAAGCTCAAAAATAACGAATTATTGTTATTTTTTTTTTTTTTTCATTTGAAATGTGGAGCAAAGTTTCCCATAGCCAAGGGTTACTTTGCCCCACATCATAAAATAACGCCTAATCGCTAGTTTTTACATCACTGGTGCAATGTTAAGCACACATTTTGTTTAATGTTCCCCATCTCACAAAATAAATTAAAAAAACACGAAAAAAAATATTTTCTTAGAATTTATTGCAGTAAACTAAAACATGTTTTGGATTATATTAATAAATTACAAAAAAAATATGATAAGGTACCTCATAAAATGAAACTAGATGTACCTTACAAAAACTTAAGAACTAAAGGAATGCAAATATTCAAAAAAAAAGAATTGTTTAAACCTTAATAAGGTTTTAGAAACAAATACCTAATAAAGTCCATCTAATTTACTTAACGTTGCACGTCATTATTATTGACAGAGATCTAAGTTGACATAGTTGCCAAAGAATAAAAAAATCCTGAATCCATTTTAAATCAAATAGGTCATATAATTATTGCAAAAGTGGATTATACAACAAAACAAATTAATATTTAATGTAAATAAATAGAAAGAAAACAAGAGTCAAAAAATAATCTTGTTAAAAACAATTTGAGCCGCTTGTATGCGTCGTATAAAGATGTAAAATGGAATACTTAAACAAAAACAACACTTTTTTCAACACCGTGTCAACACTGGAACTGTCAAATAGGTGTAACCAATTTATGCCAAAATATCACCTTCGTTCGATTACAGTTAGAGTGTGTTCCGAACAAATGTTCTTCATAAAAACGCTTTATAATGCATTTATACAAATTATATGAAGCATATTATTGTGTATTTCTTTAAGTTAACATTAATAGAAATCTTTAAATAATATTTCTAAGAGTATATAATAAAATATGTCTAGTGGCTGTAATGCCAGTGTACTCGGCAAAGTGATTCTAAAAAAGAACACACCTACCGCCTAAATATTTCGTGTTGGTATCATGTGACCTCACGGCCTATGACGCGAATGACGTGCAACGGTAAGTAAATTAGATGAAGTATATGTGTATTGAATATAGCGTTGTACCAAAATGTACAACTGCATATTTAGTCACTGCATATTTAGTCACTGTACGAACAAGCCAGCTTAGGCACAGAAAAGATACCCCTTTTTGTTACTTGTTTGGGAGGTTTAATAGATCCAAGAACATCGGACCAAGAGTATGTAGGTTGATCTTTCTTTGGAGGCCACTTTTACATTTTTAGTGATTTTTGCATTGCATTAATTGTAACTTCATCAGTGTTAAAGGAAACAATTTGTCCAGGATAGACCTGTCCTTTGAAAGAAAAGACCACAAAACATACAACTTCTCTTACTACCTTATCAAAATGGAAATCATTTATTTGATAGTATTTATCTTCTACAAAATATATGAATTCTCTAGCTCTTTTTCAATTTCATCGAAGTTAAGATCGTCCGATGAATCATCATTTAAACTAAGTATGTCCTCTCCCCTAAAAGTAGAAGATGCTGGCAGCTGCTCGTCATTTGCTGTAGTGGAGGTCGTAGGTTCCTCAATTGATTCATCAACGCACACACTTTTTTCAGGAGGAATGTTGATTGTCTTTCTGCGATTCTTTGTAGTGTTAGTTGACAAAGATCTTCGTGTTTCAAGTATTTGAAGAAATTCGGATTCTACAATATCTGTGTTGTTTGAACTTCGAGGTATATGGGTTAGAGCTTCCTCAACATTCAAAGGAAATATCCCATATTTCCGAAAACCGGATATCAAATTATCTTTGATGGTTGGTGCAATAATCTCCATCAATTTTACTAACAGTGATGGGAAGTTCTGTTTCTGAATATTTGTATTTTTAATGCCTTCTTTGGTATTTTTTCAGTCCGATAGCACTTTTTTCCAGGCTATTTTAACTGGGCGAAAAAATGCCACGTCCAGAGGCTGAGTTAAGTGTGGCTATTGGGGGGGGGGGGGGGGGTAAACAAATTAGGCTTACTTGGTTTTCTCGACATAATTTGAGCGAATGAACTGTCAAATGAGAAGAAAGGTTGTCGCATATTAGGATTTTCTTTCCTTTTAATTTTCTTAGTCTAGGTATCATTTGAAGCTCCAGCCAATCAGTAAATATATTGCTCTCAAATCACTCAGAAGAACTAGCGTTATATCGACTTCCTTTTGGCCCATTTTCTGTTCACGTGCTATACATCTTGCTGGCTCGATAAACAATATATGAAGGCAACAGTTCTCCAGCCGTATTTTCTGCAAAAATAACGGAAATTGATGTCTTCGATGCATTTCGAATTAATTCAGGATACTTGCAACCTTTCTTCACGAGTACCCTCTTTTTTCCTGGATCATCCGTAAGGTTTGTTTTGTCAAAATTCCATATGTTCCTTGAAGGCACATATGGAACCTTCCTGATGCAACGAAGCGTCGGGATATATCTGGATGTCTGTTGATAAACGATTTGACCCAGACTAGGCAAATTATTCTGGAAAATCCCAACTTCCCTACCACATCTGTCCAAATAATCTTTAATAATATGACGCAATTCTGTTGTATCTACAGGAAAGCCAAATATCCCAATGCAACAATACACTGAACAAAATCTTCTTCTTCTTGTAAAGAAAATATGGGCTGTTTTCCAGGTTTCCTTAGGTATCTTCCTTTAAGTTTATTTAAAATTGTTCTTCTGGATATGTTGTACTTTTTCTCTGCTTCTCGGTGTAAAACACTCCTGCAATGCCTCTGCAGTGTAGTCTCCATATCTTCTTGATTCAGGTCTTCTAATGTAGTTTCTGGGCATGTCTGAAACAAAACATAAGATTACTTTCTTAGAATATATTAATTTTGGTCAAGAATATTTTTATTTTAAAATATCAATACCCATAAAAATTTACTCAAAAGCTGATAAATAATTAATAAAGAAAATTCACACATTTATGGGTTACTTTACCTCGGAGCAAAGTAGACCCAAAAACGTATTTCGGGGTTACTTTGCTCCAGTCTCATGTCTAACAAAGTGTTTTGGGAATACTTTTCGCCGGAGAAAACTAACCTCAAAATTGTTAAATTTTGCATAGCAAAATATTATATCGGTTTGAACTAATATGTAGGCTTTAAGAATATTTTTTGAGGTAAACAGCAATAATAATACAATTCACCAACTTGGTAATACTTACTTGTAAGATATTAAAGGAAATCTTCACTAAACACCAAATTTTTTGACCTAAAATTACAATGAATTTTAGAGTTTATCTTCTCTCCGCTGTTGAAAGAACTAGAGTGCACGTAGCACAGCCGGTGTGGCGTTACCGTATAGGCAAATTGTCAACCTTGAATGAACTCGTGGTTGCCTTGGGTATTTTGCGCATATTTCTAGTAGGTAATTAAAATAAACTTTTTTTCGTAATGGGGCAAAGTAACACCGGAGGGCGCAAAGTAACTCCGGTTTGCGGTAGCTTTGAACTAAGAAGGGGCGCATTTGAATGACCTAAAAATAATTTGAAATAAAACCAAAAAATACAGTTTATTATTGAAAGGACACAATAAAATATAAAAACGTGAAAAAAAGACAATAAGTACCCAAGTGCCCAAGGTATAGACATTCAAACAAGAAACTATTAATTTTTGCAAGTGCTATAATTTGAATTGTTTATAGGGTGTAATTTTAAAACTACATCGTCAATGGGGACTATCGAAATATACTCCGCTTCTGGAAAGTGAAAAGTTGAACTTGTCCCTTTACCCTAAATTCTTCTCAAAAATTTAACTTCAAACTCTGAATCCACAGTAAATATTTCAGTGATCTGTCCCACATAATAATTACACAGCTTATTTGTAACAAACTTTACTAAAATATAGTCATTCTGTTCATATTTGTCAATTTCTGTGAAGTCCTCCTTCTTCTTCTTCATGTGCCTTGTCCGTTCCGAACGTTGGCAATCAACATGGCTATTCTGACTTTGTTTACGGCAGATCTGAATAGTTCAGCAGATGACAATCCGAACCATTGCCGCAAGTTTTGGAGCCACGAGTGTCTTCTCCTCCCTGGACCCCTTCTGCTGTCTATTTTCCCTTGAATGATCAGTTGTAGTACTCTATATTTATTATGTCTCATAACGTGACCCAAGTATTCCAACTTTCTTTTCTTTATACTTATTCCTACCTCTCTCTCTTTACCTATCCGGCGTAGTACCTCTTCGTTGGTCACGTGCTCAGTCCAGGATATACGTAATATACGTCGGTAAGCCCACATTTCGAAGGCCTCTACTTTTTTCATCATTGTTGCGGTCATTGTCCACGCCTCCATTCCATATAACAAAACCGGGAATACATAACATTTCAGAAGTCGAATTTTGAGAGGTAGGGTGAGGCTTTTAGAGGTGAAAATTTGCTTCATGCTAGTGAACGATGCTCTTGCCTTTTCTACTCTTATACGTATTTCCTTTGCTTGATCCCAATTTGAGTTAACTGTTGTTCCCAAGTAGATGTACGAATCCACGTGTTCAATTCTTTCATTGTCTAATATCAGTTGCTGTGGTGGTTTTTGGGTTTTGCTTACTAACATCCATTTGGTTTTTGTGATATTTAGTCTGAGTCCGTATTGTGCACTTGTTTTTTGTATCTTACTCATTAGGCAACTCAGTTCCTCCATGCTACTTGCTAGAATCACAGTGTCATCAGCATACCTTATGTTATTAATTATTTCTCCATTTATCTTTATGCCTTCTGTGCTTTCCTCCAGCGCTGTCTTAAATACTTCTTCTGAGTATATATTAAAGATAATGGGAGACAAGATACAGCCCTGTCGTACACCTTTCTTGATCTCAATTTTATTGGTCAATGTAGATCCTACTTTCACTTTAGCTGTTTGGCCCCAATAGAGACTCGCTATTGTTTGAATGTCTCTGTAGTCGACTCCGATCTTATGGAGAACTTCAATTATCTTTTCGTGAAGTCCTCCAATTCACCTAAACTGGCATAAACGATGTTTTCATCGGATTCCGAAGTTTCACTCTGTGGTAACTCTATATTCTTTTAAGTAGTAGGAGTAGTCTTTCAAATGTTTCTTTTCATCTTATTTGGTTGCAACTTTTGTTGTTTTGGTTCTCTTGCTAGAGTTTCTTCTTTAATTTTGTTTTTTTTTTCTGGTGTTTCTGTTAAAACTCTAGATTTAACCTTTTTTCGTGCTCTAATATCATTTTTCGGGGTAGCCTTTGGGAAAGGCCGTACAATTTCAGGTGTTATTGGGGTTAATGTAGATGGAACAACTTCAATTTCATGTGCTACTGGGATTGATGTAGATAGAACAGCTTCTGTTAAGTTGTTTACATTATTTCATGGTGGTGGCCGATCAGTAACAAAAGCACAGTTAAAATCGTCATCCGAAAATACAAGACGGTTTAGGGGCCAAGTGCCCGTTTTTCAAAAACCTTCAACTATATTCATCATGATAAATGAAGACGTGTATGCAGTGTTTGTAATAGCTGCTAAGTCATGTATGATAATTGCTCGAGCAGGATGCATTATCATCCTTTCATAGCAATGGCAAGTTTTGATTTAAACGACGAATAAACCGCTACATGTAACGGTTGAAGGCGATGTGAGGTGTGAGGTGGAACAGTAACTAATACTATACCACTTTTACGTTCAAACATTATGGATTCAAGAGAACAATGAGTTTCGTCATTTTCCATCAATATTAAAATTGGGGAATCAGAAGAGCACTGTGTATAACATTTAATGTGATTAAGAACCTTAAAAAACAGTTCCTTGGTCATTCATCTAGAACTTGGCGAATTAGCCAAACGCAGGGTTCCCAAGGGAGCTCCATTCAACATTGTATAAGGAAAACGAGCTCTTGGAAATATGTACGCCGGAGGCACAGCATTTCCTAATGCATGAATTGTCCCACACATAGTGATCATGGTGTCTCTCTCTGCTGAAACTGATTATTCTATTTTTGATTCTATTTTTGATACAAAAGAAGAGGGAGATATACGAATCAATAGAAATACCAACGCAATCAATGACAAAAAAGATACGCAGAACCCAATAAAATATATTTCAATCTGATTTAAGTAATAATAAATATAACACCATAAAAAACTCTTAAAGTCATAACATATCTCCACTTTACCTTTTTCGAAAACACCAACGATCCGCCCATATAAAAATAATTATATTTTAATGACAGTAAACCATGAGATACCAGATAATATCAATTTTTACTTCTGTCAATTTATTAATGTCAGTGTCCCGTTTAACGTTTTGGTAAGTTTTATATATTTTACAATAAATGTTTGCTCCTAATCTTCTACATTTTAGAATCTTGACAAAGGCAAGGGTTTCCTGCCGAAACGTTGATTTCAATGGGCAATAAAACCTAGTTCCAAATTTAATATTACTTATTGAACCTAAACCCAAGAAGCAATCTTCAGTTTTTAAATCTCTGGGGGTCATTTCATCTTCAGCACCTTCTCTCTGTTTTAGGTTTAATACTGCTTCTTTTCGATTACTCAATTACGTTTTTCGAAACTACACAGCTTTACCTACAAATTCCACCCAACACCGTCTGAGATATGAGTTCGTTCTAGACAAAAAGTGCTAATAAACATTTTTGTATAAGATTATCTCAACTACATTTTTTGTTTGAAACTACGGCGTACTACGGCTTTTTAAGTCGATGTGTTCGATCCCCCCTCCAGCAGGAGGATGTTAGTGGAACGTCCGTGGGCAGAAGTAAATTTTTTTTTATCTTTTTTGGGGTTCCAAAATTTGTGCCAATAAGTTCATGTAGCCTTTTTTAAGTTATATAACTCTTTAACTTATCCTAAAGTGCAACAAAAATGTAGGTACAGTAAGAAAATATTGATACTGTTAGCTGATAAATATCTATGTAATTGCAATTGGTACGTGATTGTATTGCACAACTCTCTTGGTAGCGGAAAAAAGTGCGTTAGTAGGGATAATATCTAGATTATTCTTAAAGTTAATCAATTTCAAACATTAGCAAAACTCAAGAAAAATAATGCAAAACATTCACCTGTTAAATACGGAAGTTCTGATATCCAATGATTTGGGAATAAAATATTTTTCACGTTTACGTCTCTGGTCAAATTTAAAGAAGGCTGGTTAAATATAATATCAAAACAATTAAAAATTCCGAATGTTACATTATGTTTTGTTTTAATTGTAGTAATATCCATTTCTTTGGGTTTAGAGAGTTGATATTCTCCGAATAAATTCCATTTGCGATACCTAAAAGAAACTATTTTAATAATAAGTATCTGTAGGTATTATTCAAATTAAAAATTAATGAAATAATCTCTATCCTTTAATACATCTCTGTTCTTAACCCTGAAAGAGTACGGAAACCTATGGGGAAGGAAATTTTAGTGGTTATCTGTTTTTTTTAATACATAAAAATCTCATACGGATAGGGAAGAAGGTCCTAATAAGGATTCTCTTATTGTTTTTTCCAGGTATTTTCTTCTCTTTCAAGATAATTACGTGAAATTGGACATAAACTTAAATTCAACATTTTTAATAATAATGAACAGTTATTTACTTAAAAAAGCTTTGGGGAAAACAAACATTAAATATAATATAAATTTCGTGCAAATTTTAAAATTGCTTGGTGTGTTGGAAATATGGGCCCCTAAGAAAAATCACACACAAATGTTTCATTTAACAAAATAAAACATAAATAATAACTTAGTTTAGTGTTTTTCTCAACTTGCAAACATAGTTAATGTGTCCACAGCTTACATATAATTTCCAGTTTTTTCACTCGAATTCCCAGATTGCGCCAGGCCACAGTATATCGCTTAAAAAGAATTCTTTTTAAGCAATATACTGTGGCCAGGCATCACAATGTTTCGTTCACCGATTGACTTGTACGCGGATGTTTTGTCCAAAGAAGGGGTGGTTTTAATGATAGGCGACTGGTCAGGAGTGCATGCGGCGCATATAACTTACATATTACTTACATATTTATTATGCATTGAATCCAAAGGCTATCTGCTTGAAATCGCCGTCACAAAATATGCACTCTGTATTTCGGTCGTCTATTGTGTCACCTAACTTTCTCAAGGTCAACATCATCGTTATCTGGGAAATATTGTTCAGATGCTGCGTAATTTTCTTCACTGCTGGTTTTGAATGTCGTTGATTTTTTCTTGATTTTTCTTTTTTTCAGCCATGTTGAACCCGTATTTCCTGAATTTCCAAATGTTTTTCTTTGTCTGTTGCTTGGAGTTTTATCGAGAGAATTCTGTAAGTCGGTTTTGTAGTAAAAGGAGGAAATTATTTGTACTTTGGAATCTTTAGGAATGGATTTTTTTACGATTGGTATAGGGGATATTGCACAACCTACCTGCTCCAAATTCACTGACAAAGAGTTCATAGAACCATCGACGTCATGCTCCAGGGAGAATTCTCCAAGGTGACTTAAATCTTGGAGAATTCTCCCTGAAGCATGACGTCGATGGTTCTATAAACTCTTTGTCAGTGAATTTGGAGCAAGTAGGTTGTGGTTCCATCAGCTTCTCTTGCAGAGAACCAGAAGCTGTTCCTACGGGGAAAGATTTGTTGATTTCCACATCGTAGATTTCTAAACCCGCTTCCTTTTCGGATATAATGACATTTAGTGATGTTATGTTACACATATTTTCCGCTTCATATTTTTGGCTACAAAGCCTGCGTCAGAAAAAATTGTATGGTCAAAGGAATAGATTCCAGTTATCCTGAATCCATTTACGACAATTTCTCTCGACTGTGACTTTAAAAATGCCTTGCCTAATTTATTTACACGAATCCAATTTATTTTTTCTTTGTTGTAGTACGTCTTGAGGCTGTCCATGCACGTTTTATCAGAGGTTGAAGCTTATGTGTAGTATGAGAAGGTAGGGGAATTATAGAAACAAAGTTTTCTTTCGATAAATTATTCACTTCCAAATTGCGGGTGTGGCTATAATGGCCATCAAGTACTAGAACAGAAGACTCTTTTGTTGGTTTCACAAAATTTATAAAATGTTTCATCCATTCCAATGTATACAACCACTTGGATGAACCGAATATATTGACCCAAGTAGAGCAAAACGCAGTAACTGATCATTTTGATTTTTTCGGGAAAAATCAACAGAGGCGGAACAAATTTACCAACAGTACTGATTGCTACAATTAAGATTACAAGGAAACCACGTAAAGCAAATGCTAGAAACTCAATTTGTCATTCTTCTTTCCTTTCTAGGACTTGTGCAACTTTGCTCTGGACAATTAACAATCCAGTTTCATCCACAACATTCATACTCTATGGGGAGAAAAAGTTTTTAAAAAACTTCTGTAAGTTTTTTTTGTTAAAGCTCAAAGCTCTAGAAGAGGAAGTTCAAGTGGGTCTTTGAAGTGATAGAGAAGTATTATAACGCCTTAAGAAAAAGTCCAGCCAGATTCTTCCTGCAATGTTATTTTAAATTAAATACTTCTTCGTCTATTTGATGACTTATTTCGTGCTATTCGTACTCTCCTATCCTCTGCCATTCTACTAATGCGTTCGTTCCACTCCTGTTTATAATATTTGGATTGCTTTGTTTCCCATTCTGTAACCATGACCTTTACGTACTGCTTGTATTATTTCGTCTATTATTATATTAAAGAGAAGTGGACTTAACGAGTTACCCTGTCTGACTCCGCTTTGTACTGATATACACTGTATTAGTTTTCCATTTATCTTTGCCTGTATTCGATTATGGAAGTAGATGTTGTCGATAGTTTGTATAATATTGATTGGTATATTTCTTTTATACAGTAGGTGTAAGACGTCTTCAACTTGGGTGCGATCGAAAGCCTTTGTCAGGTCGTTAAAACATAGATATGCTGGTTTGTTGTACTCGATGGCCTTTTCTGTGATTTGTCTTAGTACAAATACAGCGTCTACGTAAGATATTCAGGATCTGAATCCTTATTGTTCGTCTGATAAAGTTATTAGTTTATTGATTTTGTTGGTTAGGACTTTTGCGGTAAGCTTAAGTGCGGTATTTAGTAGAATTATACCTCTATAATTGTTGGGGTCTTCTTTATCTCCTTTCTTGAACATAGGTATCATTACGCTGTTTCTCCATGCGTCTGGTATCTTGCAGTGTATTGTTAGTTTTTGTATAAGTTTTGTCATCTCTAGGGTTATACTTTCTCCTCCGTGTTTTAGAAGCTCGTTGGTTATTCCGTCTAGTCCTGGCGACTTTCTATTTTTGAGGGAATGTATGGCTATCTCTACTTCCTGAAAACTGATTTCTATTTCGTGTCTTAATTCAGGTACGTTATTGTGTTGATTATTATTTTCCTTTCCTTTAAAAAGTTCCATCAGGTATCTTTCCCATTCGTTCGCTGGTATGTTATTGTATTCCTTCAATTCTGCTATTTCTTTCCGTTAGTTTCTAATGAATCTTCATATGTTTTTGTGTACCGTAGAAGTCGCTTTCCAACCTTTTTGTAAACTGTTCCCAGTGTTCATTTTTTGTTCTTCTTACCAAATGCTTTGTTTCATTTCGTATTCTTCTATAGATGTCTCGGGATTCTGGAGTATTTAATTTTTTATACTTTGTGTAGGCCTCTCGTTTCTCTTTAAATTTCTCTTTTATTTCTTTTCTGAACCATGGTGTATTGTTGTTTCTTTTGTTCAGTATAACTTTGCGTTTTCCTAGAGCTGCTATTGCTGCTTCTTCAATGTTGTTTTTAATTTTTTCCTAGCTCGCGTTTATATCTTCGATGTCGTCTATTTATTTCAGCTGTTTTTTCTGTGCTAGCCTCCTTTGGTACATTTCTCTTGTAGAGTCGTTCCACAGTGATTCTACATTGAATTTTTTCTTGGTGATTTCCTGTAGAAAATGTTTTGGTGTTATTTTCATTCTTATTTTTGCTAGTACTAGTTTGTGTTCACTTCCTGCGTCTGCAGAGTTTAAAGTTCGGATATCTAGAATCTGCTTTGGGTGGATTTTTCTATTAGTGACTATAAAATCAGTCATAGATTTGTGCCCCCTGGAGTTTTCAAATGTACAATTATACTGGAGCTTATGGTGGATTGAGTAGCTGAGAAACCGCGTTCATGTCCACAGCCAGTCCCAAGCCAGTATTAAAAGGGAAGGTTGATGGGCCAGGTTAGCATCCTACCAATTGTAAAAGAAAACAAGGCTCAAAGAACCGATATAAAGCCTCGGAACCCAGACGCAACTGGTGATTGATCGGAATATAGGCTTTTGGTCCAAATATACACTATATTTTCAAACTGTAGGGGCCCATATTAGCCACATTGCACACGACCCCATTACGATGACAAAATTTTTATAGGTTAGCATTGAGTCGAGATGCATATGGTATGCTAAAATATAAATCCAATACATTACACTTGAACAAAAATTTTCGAAAAATATAATAAAAAAAATCGATACAAATTGGATAATTATTATAGCTTGTCGTGACTAAAGATCAGAAATCTGTGGAACGCACCAACACCACTCTGGCATATAACACAAATTCGGGTGGTCGGCAAATTAAACAACGCTTCGCATTCTTAACTTTAACCTATTTTTAAAAGATGGAGCCACTTGTCATGGGGTCCTGGGCTCCTATCAAATTTTTTATGGGAGCCTATATTACCCACAGAGCTTAGAACCTTCTCCTTTAACACATATTTCTGTATATACAGAAAACTGTGCTCACGAAACTTGCAAAAGGTAATTAAATACCAACAGCATCTTTAATTTCTCTTCAGTTAAATATAGTTCTTACCTTCCAGATAAATATCCGTTATTATCAAAGATAACAACTGTGTTATAATAAATTGGACTTTCACATGTCCCGTTTAAAGTACAGTTATCTTCTTCAATAACGTTAACTGCAATAGAGGTATTTTTTCGAATCGCAGCACACGAAAATAGTTTTAAATATTCTTTAACGCTCGTTTCTGATGAATTGCAAATTTTTTCAGATATCTTTGGAATGACTGTACTGCTGAGAGATACATTCTCCTGGTAGTATAAAGATTTTTCAGGAAAAAGGATGATTTCTAACTCCTGAAATCAAAAATTTAAATCAAAACAGGTTTAAATAAACTAAAATGGCATTTTAGGATTAAAGAAACTTATCAGAATATTTTAAAATGGACTAGGTACTAAATTTGTTGGTTGCCTAAGGTGTAGAGATGATCATTATGATCGTCATGTCAGGGGTATTAAGTAGACTTTACATTACATGATTTTATCATATGACAATATCATATGAGATTTGTTATGATTCCTCGTTTCTATGATGTTTTAAAAAATCGTGTTTATGACTTAGTTATGACTTATGATATGAGTGACAATGAGTGAGGTTTTCTTGATTTTTCTTTTTGTTTATGGTCATAGAGATATTAGACACAGTATAGGTATCAACTATTAGATTTTGAAACCATTATAATGGAAAATAAATCGTTGATTGCATTGGCTTCCCGACTTTTAATAATAACACGCCGGCAACAACTGCGTACAGATTACAGCAGTAAGAAGAAAAGATCAGACGCCTTTGGGCTTGCAGGTGGCTCTTACGAAGACATCGTGGACAGGGTATATCAAATTTAGTGTTGATATACCAAATTAAAAATAATTAATAAAGAAACTAAACTAAAAGTATGACTAAGAAGACTATAAAACACTAAACTAAGAATAAAATAAACTAAATAAATAATAAAAGAAAAATACGATACAATAGCACACATTAGATAATAGGTTCAATATGGATGCAACAATCAAAAAATTAATAAATAAATAAAGAATGTTGTCTCTTGGTAAGGGAATGTCGCTGAATTGACATAAGAATAAGGCGCGATATTTAAATATTATGTTGGTGTTACCCGTATTATTAGAGGTAAATCAAACACTCCTGACCATGGAGCTGCGCGAAGGCGGAGTCAAATTCACGTAAAGGCAGAAAGATTCTATTGTAAGTGGAATTATACAGTGCACAGTACAATGTGTTTCGCATGGAAGTGGGGACTAAACCAAATTTCGTCTACTGCGCCGTGGTCAGGAGTGCTTGCACTATCTCTACCGAAAATGATATGATTTTATCATGCGGAATAGGTACATACCTACCGTCCTATTCTCCTGTGACAAGCTATGACGAGCCGCATGACAGTGCTTATGACAAAATCATATGATAAATCACACAGTGTAAACATGTAAATTTCACTTTATGACCAAATCATATGACAAATCACATGATAAATCATGTAGTGTAAAGTGTGTATTATTAATAGGTATGTACTTAATGTATCTTAAAATAAAATATAAGATGATAAAAATCCTGTTGAAGAGTTTAATAATATTTGAAATATTAAGAAATTAACAGCTGAGGTAACAGCAAGCTCCCAAAAAACGTAAACAATATTCATGCAACTTTATTCCTTTACTAATTCTAACAACAAATTGTGGACGAATAAAAGAACATAAAAAGGATATATGAGAAGATTTGCAAAGAATGAAACAATTTTATATCATTTTATGGAATAATAAACAAAAAATGTACGTAATAACAAAGTACGTATCTGTCGTTTTTGACAAATTGTATAAAACCGCACTTACTTTTTTTTTGTTCAATAAAAATCAAGATATAATTACTAGTACTGCATATTAACAAAAACAACGTAAACCAAGGCTATAATTTTTATTACTACAATTTACGCTATGTTAGTAAACTTACCTCAGTTATGCTGTCTAAAATACGGATGTGATCTTTTGCTCTCCACATCACACGTTCATCAACTGACCAACTATAATTAAGAGAATCAGTATGATATTCTATAATTGCTGCCGTATAGTTAATAACATCAGCAAACTAAAATAAAAGGAAATTTAAAAAAGAAACCGATATAAAATGAGAAGAAACTAAATCTAGATAAAACTCTATAAAATAATTTATAAATTATATCTTCTTGTTCTTGAAGAAGTACGACAACAAAGCTTAAAAGCAAGTAAAGCGGCGCGATCTCTTAATAACACAATCTGGAAGAACAAACACCTAAGACAAGACACAAAAACAAGAATCTATAAAGCAGCAATTAGACCTATATTAACATACACGGCGGAGGCAAGACCTGAAACTTCTAAAACGAGACGACTACTAGAAACAACAGAGATGAAAATACTCCGACGAATATCAGGGAAAATCTGTTGGATAGAGAGAGAAGCGAAAACATAAGAAGAGCATACAATATAGAAGAGATAAATGGATGGGTGACAAAACGGAAACAGAAGTGGAACGAACACATTAGTAGAATGGCAGAGCATAGGATAGTACGAATCTCACGAGATAAGTCACCAAATGAACGAAGAAGTATTGGCAGATCAAGAAAAAGATGGTGCGACAATTTAAACAATTTAGGAGGCTAATATTGAAAAAGAAACATGCTTTAAAGCCTACATATAAGAAGAAAGAAGAAGAAGAAGATATCTTCTTATTCGTGTGATATCTTCTTTAGTTATACAGTAAAACTTCTGTTAATGGACACCTCTCTATAACGGAAACCTCTTCTGAACGGACAATTTTAGGTCACCAAAAATTGCATATGTGGGTAAATAGGAAGACACCTCCGATCAACGGATCCTCTTCAAAGTGACTCCGGACAAAATTTGCCTTCAGTTTTTCTAAGAAATTATTGTAATTTTACCTGCCAACCACGGACAGTCAGGTAGAGGCAATTAAAAGGTTAAAATTGGGCCTCCGGAAATCCAAATATGTACTGTAAACGCCACATAGGAAGATCCAACTTCGCGCATGTAGCGTGTGCCGACTGTATATCCGAAGAGGTGGACAGTGGTGTGATTGTGGTTTTTATATAATTAACAGCACCGAATAGTTACCGCTGCGCTACTGACAGCGTGGATAAATAAGTAAACAAGGTGCTCGGATCGAATCGGTATGAAAATAAGGATTTGCTCTGAATTTTCGTAACTGGCGCCAACTGTAACCTATTGTAGTCATAAAACTATGGTACTTATATGCTCATAAAACTAGGTACTTTAGGTGCATCGAGTTTGATTTGGAAAAACTCATTTTAGAATGTATTCATCCTTTGAACACATTTCTAATTTAGTTGTGATATTCTGATCTAAGGGTAACAATGTCTTTGACTAAAAAAAAGTTTTTAAGTTTGGAAGAAAAAATATCGGTAATAGAAGTATCTGAAAAAAATAATTATAGTGTTCGAGTATTGACCGAAAACTTTCAAATAGGAAAAACTCAATTTAGTGACATTTTAAAGAAAAAGGCCGATTTAAAAAAGTGCTATAGAGAAAGTGGAAATGTTCAACAAAAAAAACTGAAGGTGTTGCCATCGATACTATAGTGTACGATTGGTTTTGTAAAGCGAGAAGGAAGAACATTCCATTATCCGGACCGATAATAAAAGAAAGAGCTTTAGAGGCAGCGAAAGAACTCAATTTCAATTTTAAAGCTTCTAAGGGTTGGTTTGACAAGTTTTGCTTAAGACATAACATTAAATTTAGGCCAATTTCTGGAGAAGCTGCAAATGTTAAACTTGACGATGTTTCAGAACTGCCAAGTTTATTAAGTGGCTATTTACCAGATTTACCTGAAGATATTTATAACGCTGACGAGACTGGTCTGTGTCTGTATTATCGAGCCTTACCAAGTAAAACTTTTACATTTCGTAATTAAAAGTGCACTGGGGATAAATCTGATAAGGAAAGGCTGGCCGTATTATTGTGTGCAAATTTAAATGGAGAAAAAAGAAAACCCTTTAGTGATTGGTAAAAATAAAAATCCTCGATGTTATAAAAATTTTCATGTTGATAATCTCCAAGTCGACTGGTACTACAACAAGAAGGCCTAGATGACCAGAGATATCATGACAGATTGGCCGCACAAATTTGGTCCGGATTTGGCAGGACGAGAGTATAAAGTCATATTATATTGCATGCGGGTGGAAAACATGGTTTTGGGAGATGTTTGTGAAATGCGAATTAAATGTTTCAAAGCCAACTTAACTTAGATACTTGTTTGTTCTTTTTCTTCTTCTTTTTATTAATTTCTATATTAGTGCATTCGTCAATACTTCCGTTATTTGTTTTGAATAGTTAGGTTATGTACATGGTACAATGTACCATGGGTTATGTATATATTCTTCTATGAAACATCCCAAACCATAACATTTGAGTGTGTCATTCCTACACTACTCTACCTATATTGCTTTTCGATGACTAACGATCAAAAATTTCGTTTGATAGAGGTTTGTAGCAAACTTTCTGGGTATAAACAAAATTGGTAAAAGTTAGATATGATAGGTACTTATCATGGTAAAATGTAATTTGAATTGCATAACTGTATGTACCTACCTAAGTAGTATTCATAAAAACTAAATACAAGCGTTTAAATAATAATCCTTTAATACTTACTATGTAAACAAATTGGATACCTAATGTATAATTATAAAAAAAAGTATGATTCCATACAAGAGATTTTAAACTTACTGTTATGGTAGGGATGATCGAAATATTTAATATTGTCCAAATTTGAAACATTTTAAAATTCATCTTAATTATTAGATACTATCATGTACAGTACCGTAAACTTTTATATCTAAAACTTTTCTGTCTAAAACATCTTTAATTCATACTGATAAGTAAAAGATGGCAAAAGATTTTTAATTACCTAAACCGTGCATTAGATAAAGGTCAAAAAGGTAATCAGAACCGGCTTAGCCCTGCATTACGATATTTCTGTATAAGAAATTGTATAATGTATATAGAAATTTTGCATCAAGTCAAGTGATTATAAAATTTGTGTTTGTATATGAACATGTACAACTTTTTATATTGTATACAAACCATGCCTCCTGCATTTTCTCACGGATGTTTTCGTAATTTCCAATCAACCATGAAAGCAAGCACCCAACTATTTGGATAGAGTTGAGGCGACTGTCTGCGCGTCTTCGAATTTCTTTACCTTAATCCAGAAATTGATACTTACTTTGTATTAACAGAAATAAAGAAAATTCAGAAATCTTTGTGATAATTCACTCCATTTTCCAGTTATTCCACGTCATCTTTTTGGATTTTTGTATTCGATGAATAAAAGTCTACTTTCGAACAGCCATAACTTTGTTATTATTAAGTTTACGGTAATAATAAAAAGTGAATCCCTTTGTTTTATAAGCTTTATTTTATATCCAAATAGTTTTCCCAATTACATCTAAATTGTTTTAGTTATTTGCCAAAAACCGTTTAAAAACATGCTTTTTGTGATGTGTAACTTGGGAACTTTCAGCCACGAATAACTCCAAAATCTTAACTTTTCGAAAAAATTCCAAAGTAAACATTTTTATCTTAAAATTCACTATTCTAGTGACTACCATGGTTCTTTTTTATACTCTTTTTTCACCCCCGAGTTGGGGTGGTAATCACAATTTCAAGCAAATTGATGCATATAAAAAGAATTCTCAGCAAAAAACGATCATATCCTGGACTAATTAACGATTTCCGCAATCTGTTCCACCCCATGGTTCCACCAGTTCCGTAAAATAATCCGAGTCACTAATAGCTATGCAACCAGTTACATACTGTATTTATGTGACATCTAGAGAGTAATGTCTAAACTTAGGACTAAATTACTTAGTGTTATTTACGAGAAGATGTCACCAATTAAAGATTAAAGTAAGCCGCAAATATTCGGCAAAATATTATTAGTATTCTGAAATTTCAAAAATGCCAACGCCTAGTACTTATGTAGTCACTAATACACTAACTTTTGCGGCCACAAGTTAGTGTTACTCGAATTTCTAAAAAATAAACTAACGCTCTCACCAAAATTATAAATGTCATTTTTGTAAATTTTTGTACAATCTTATTTTTATTCTAAAATTGGGAAATCCAAAATTATTTGTTCATTAATATTAAATGTATTTTTTATTAAATGTCATGTGACTATCTGTGAGTGATTAGTACATTTTACTAGAAAGATGTAATAAAACATTCTATCTATATAAAGAGCTATGATGACAGGTCACACCGTTTGTCCAGTAAGGTAACAGATACAATCTATGTGAGAACGGGCCTACGACAGGGAGATGTCCAATCCTGTAATCTATTCAACATCACATTAGAGAAAATAATTAAAGAGTCAAAAGTCAACACCAGAGGAACAATAATAACAAAAAGTGTACAAATATTGGCATTTGCAGATGATGTTGATATCATACCTAGAAGCGAAAGAGGGATGATAGAAGCATTTAATGCGATAGAAAGAGCGGCACAAAACAGTGGCCTAAACATTAACGAAATAAAAACCAAATACATGAAGGCCAGCAAATCGACAGGCCAAAGAAACCTACAGAATCTGACAATAGGAGAACATCGAAAGCGTGCAAAATTTTACATATCTAGGTTCACTAGTTATCGCAGATAACAATGTCAGTGAAGAAGTTAAAAGAAGAATACATATCGCTAATAAAACATATAATGGACTAATTAAACACCTAAGATCTAACAACATCACAAGAAAAACCAAATGCAAAATATACAAGACCCTGATAAAAACCGGTCCTTGTATATGGATCAGAGACATGGACACTGTCAAAAAGCGACGAGAACCTATTAGGTACGTTTGAACGAAAAATCCTTAGACACATATATAAGGAGGTGAAAGAAAATGACATATATGGCGCAAAGGATATAATTTCGAACTATACGCAGCATACAATGAACCCGAGGTCAAACATCCATACAGATCGAACGTCTGCGCTGGATGGGCCATGTTGAACGGATGTTGTAGACTGAAACACCAAAACATATAATGAGGGAAACACCAGTAGGGAGAAGGTCAAAGGGAGGAGCCAAACTTAGATACATGGAACAAGATCTGAAAACACTTAAGACAACCAACTGGAAAAACAAAACAAGGAACAGAACAGAATGGCGAAAAATCCTAGAACAAGCCAGGACCGAGAATGGGTTGTCGAGCTACTGATGATGATGACATATGACGTATAATACTACAGGTGGCACTGGGGTTTTTATTACGGAAAGACATACAGAATAAGCAAATTATAATATTAATGGAACTGAGAGAGATGTACTGGCATATAATAGAAGTTTTTTTTTCATTTTGGGTACATTTTGTTTTTTTATGAAATCAAAACCTGCCTAATTATTCGATTCCTACTCTTCTCATTGAAAGTCGTTCACGTAGCCTAACGCAGTTCAAGATCTGGATCAGATAGTCTAGGTCTTAAAGGCATCTTTAATCATTTTAGTTTAGTAATCCTCGTATAAGTTGTTGTCCACTAATGGTATAAAAATCTTTAAAAAGTTTAAGGAAGCGGGTAAAAAAAAGACTATTGCAAGCACCTTTACAAAAGGCAATTTATTAAACTTTGGTAACAATTTGGATTATACATAAACAATACTATATTCTAAAATTACTTTAGAGTGTAATAAACTTACGGCCATTAATAGTATGTTTTTAAGAAACAAGTGTATAGGAATGAAATTTAGATTAAAACTGGCATACAATATAATTTCAAGAGAATAACTTTTAACAATGGAATGGAATTTTATTATCACAGAACTATCGAATACTTTGAATACATCTTATACTTGCTATATATCCACTACTTTTAAATTTAACAAGAAAAATAAATTATTTTTAAACTGAGAATTTTTCCTTTAGGTACCAATATATAACATAATGTTACAATTTACATAAACCCTTCATTTTCTCTCATAAAACTTTTAAATTCGTAACATGCTTTTAAAAAATATACTTTCTTAAGGGTTCTTTATTTATTTCTGTCAAACCATGTGCACGAACAAGTCATTTAATAATATCTCCAAAACAAAAAAATAAAACAATGTTACATGAAACAAAACTTCAAAATGGATTCCGAAAATAGCCAAATTAAGTCCAATAACATCAATATCTTAGGCATGTCAATATCAATTTTAGGCATCTGAAGAGACGTCCATGACCATGACTCTTCAAGTGGAACTGGACGGGACATTTGGCCAGAATTAATGACGGGCGGTGGACCCAACAAATTACAGTGTGGAGACCACGAGCAAAGAGAAGAAGAAGAAGTAGACCACCTACAGGATGCGCAGACGACGTCAAAATAATCGGTACTGGAATAAATTAGTGGGGGAGGCCTATGTCTAGCTTTGGACGCAGAACGCTGGATAATGATGATAGATTTTAGGTATGAACATTACTCAAAGTAAAAAAAAATAATGGGAGTGGGAGATTTACGGGAGTTTAACGACGTAAGTAAATCTCAGAAATGAAACAATAGCTGGTGTCAGTCTCATAATAGCAAATACTTAACTCAATAACAGTTCGCAGATACGCCAATGGCTGAACGTTGAGCTTCCAATCGTTTCACCACGAGAGGAGATGTAGCAAAAGTAGGTCATCCGCGCAATAGGTAATCCGCAACCTCAACGTGCACTTTTGCTGTGACACTGAAATCGTACAGCTCATTAAAAGTTTACATTATTTAGTTTTTTCTACATTAAACATCTAACACTATATAAAAGGTACCAAAAAGAAAAGTTTCTCTTTGCCATTTGTACCTAAAGGCACAATGTACATAAGAAAAATTCAATGTTAACAAAAATATTGCTATTTATTAATATTTACAGGATTTCAGTCTCCAGTCTTCTTGTCTTATTTCGAAGTTCCCAGGACTTTTTGTCAAAATATAGTGCCCGAGACATTTAGAAATAAGTACAGTTTTTCTCAACATTCGGTCCCAATGTTTGTCTATAATAATCAAATTGAACACATAAAATATAACATACATGAAATAATGTAAACACCTTACAAAATATTTTGTATATGATAACTTAAATTCTTTTAGCCATAAACATTTCATGTCCTTGTGCAGGAAAGCTATTCAACTATGATTAAAATACACTGTTTAAATGTCTCATATATTTTTTAATTAGATGGAATGATTTCAACACACATTTTTGGTAAATGTTGATTCGAGTTACTACATTGTATTTGTTGCATATTCACACCAAAATCAATTAAGGTTAAAAAATCTTGAGTGTATTTCAGAGTACATAGTGAATGTTATAGGTGATAGTGATAATATATGATGAAATCCTTGCCGGAATTCTCTGGGAATTTTCAGTTCCACATAGAAATGATGAAATTGTTTGCGTTTTTTGACATTTACTACAATTTGCTCAACAAGTGGATAAGCTCACAGGTCTTACGAAGCTATTCAACAACATCTACGAGACTGGTTACTTACCAAAAGACTGGCTACTATCAATCTTCATCCCACTTCCTAAAAAACCCACACTAGAAAATGTGAAGAACAGAGATTAATTAGTTTGATGAGCCATGTACTTAAAGTACTCCTTACTATCATTCACTCGCGCATATACACCAGATTAGAAGTACACCTGAGTCAAGTTCAATTTGGATTCAGAGCAGGACTCGGAACGAGGGAAGCACTTTTTAGCTTGCAAGTTCTAATACAGAGAGCCAGGGACGTCAACTGCGATGTGTATGCATGTTTCGTTGATTTCGAGAAGGCATTTGATAAAGTCCGAGTCCCCACATGGGAAACTAATTGACATCCTAAATTTATCCATTATTTAACATATACTCTGAAAACATATTTAGAGAGGCCATGGACGAATCAAAAGGTGGGATTAATGTAAATGTCCAACTTATAAACAATATTAGATATACAGACGATACAGTGTTGCTGGCAGATAGTGCGCAGGGACTCCAAAGGATGATGGATAACGTTGTAGAAACATGTAACAAATACGGTTTAAAACTACATTGCAAGAAGACAAAAATAATGATCATTAGTAAGAACACCAACATAAATGCCCAAATTTCAATAGGCGATACATCGTTAGAAATAGTGGAAAAAATATGCTATTTGGGCTGCAATATTAATAATACTTGGGATCACAGCTATGAAATAAAAACTCGTATTGAAAAAGCCAGAAACTCTTTCAACAGCCGTACGATGTTACGTCTTTAGTGTCCTCCTTTATGGAGTAGAAAGTTGGAGCCTTACATAAGCCATAAAACGATTAGAGGCATTTGAAATGTGGTGCTATCGGCGTATGTTTAGGGTCTCATATATACACCAGACGAGTAACATATCTATTCTCCAGAGGCAAAAAAAAGACAAAGAAATTATTAACACCGTAAAGAACAGAAAATTGGCTTACTTCGGCCACACCATGCGTAATAATAAATACCGACTTCTACAGTTCATTCTACAAGGCAAGATTGAGGGTAAGAGAGGCACTGGACGTAGACGTATATCCCAGCTGGTCAATCTTAGGAAGTGGACTGGTCTAACGTCAACTGATCTATTTCGAGCTGCTGTGAATAGAATAAAATGGGTCAATGTGGTCGCCAACATCTCTAGAAGATAAGCACATTTAGAAGAAGAATTTTGAGTAACAAGTATGTTTCTAGTAAGTAATATATAGTGTGAGAACATAAAGACGTGAGAACTTGCAATGTTGGAGATATGTTGAAGGAGACCAAAGCTTGATTTAGGTTGTGACGTCATTGGAAAAAGAGAGAGTTAGGTCTACAATTATAACATATTGTACTGTATAAAAGTAGTATTTTTTCGGTTCTTCATTCCGAATTTAAACTAGCGATCCGTATTTTTGGACAACTGATACTTTGTTCCACACTGTGTTTCACAACAACTGGTTTAAGCTACACCCAAGGAAATTGTACACACCTGGAAATCCCCACAGCATTCTGTGGGAAGGATTGTAAGAAATAAGATTGATTACATGCTAGTAAATAAGAGGTATAGGAACAGTTGTACACCTGTCAAAACATATCCGGGGGCAGACATAAATTCTGATCATGTACCAGTTGTAGGTAATTTCAAAGTCATGAAGAAGTATGATATTAGAAAACTGAAAGATCCTAATGATCGACTGAAATTGAGTGAAAACCTCAATACAAAGACCTCAAAGAAGATAAAAAAAAGTATGGGAAGAATACTTGTGAGGAAACTTTTCCACGATCTTCGAACAATACAAAAAACCACAATCGAAGAAAATTCAGGTCCCGAAATCCTACCAGAAGAAATAACGGCACCGTCAGACAAATGAAGGATGGAAAGGCACCGGGACTTGATGAAATTCCTGTAGAACTGCTGAAGCTAGATGCAGAACAAATAAAAATAATAACTGAAATATTTATTGAAATAGACAAGGTAAGAAAAATACCAGTAGAGTGGATCAAATCGGAGTTCGTACCATTGCCCAAAAAACCAGGAGCAAAAGTTTGTGAAGATTATAGGACCATAAGCCTAATGGGCCATCTACTGAAGCCGTTTTTAAAAGTCATCCAGAAAAGAATTTACCAGAAATGCAAGGAACAAATTGCGCCCAATCAATTTGGATTTGTGAACGCCGTTGGTACGAGGGAAGCTTTATTTAGCGTGCAGGTATTGTTTCAGAAATGTAAAGATGTCAGCTGTGATGTTTTTGCAGGCTTAATTGACTACAAGAAGGCTTTCGATACAGTCAGGTATGAACAAATGATGAAAGTGCTGAAGAGGACATCGATTGACGGAAGAGACCTAAAAATAATAGCTAACCTGTTTTGGAATCAATCAGCGGTGCTCCTAATAGATGGAGAATATACAGATCAGGTCAAAATCTTAAGGGGGGTGAGACAGGGGTGCATAATTTCACAACTGATATTCAATATGTACTCGGAGCACATTTTTAAAGAGGCTCTAAAAGATATTGATGAAGATATCTCAATACATCTAGTCAAGCTCAATAACCTGCGGTATTCAGATGATACAATAGTGTTTTCCAACACCATACAAGGCCTACAAAACTTAATAAATAAAATAACGGAAATAATTAGAGCATATGGTCTCGATATAGATATAAACACCAGCAAAACCAAGCTAATGATCATCAGCAAGGAAAACATAACTAGAGCAAACTGTATGTAAACCAAATGAGAATTGAAGAGATTAAATGTCGCATCGGGAAGGCAAAAAGTGCATTCTTGACTATGAGTCCTGTGTTCAAGAGCCATAACTTCACCCTAGAAACAAAAATAAGGCTCCTTAAATGTTACGTGTACTCAGTGCTTCTCTACGGAGTAGAAACGTGGACATTGAAGGCGGAAACGAAACGTGGACATTGAAGGCGGAAACTATCAAAACTTCAGGCTAAGGTTATACAGAAGAATCGTGAAGATACCATGGACAGACAAAGTCACCAATGAAAAAGTACTACGGAAGATGAACACAACCGCGGATTTGGTCAACATTGCGAAGGGTCGTAAGCTGCAATACTTGGGACATATAATGAAAAATCACGGCAGATATGAGGTAGTCCAATGCATTTTGCAAGGTAAAATTGAAGGAAAAAGGACCCCAGGACGAAGACGAATATCCTGGCTTGCTAACCTGAGAGCATGGTATAGAAAGACCTATTGAAAGAAAAACACAGCTATTCCTTATAGCGACCAACAAAGTCATCATAGCCAGAATGATCACCAACGTTCGGAACGAACAGGCACCCTATAAAGAATAAGATACTTTGTCCTACTTTTGATTACATTTTTACCACCATGCAATAACCGGAAAAAACGTTTTCACGTATAAGACCAAAAAGAAAAGAAAAAGAATAAATTTTGAAAAATTGCTTATTACAAAATAGTGAAAATTAAATAAATATTGTACTAAATGTAATTGTATAAAATAATTTCTAAAGGCATAAAATATTTATCCTAAATCGGGGGGACAAACATAGAGTGACCAAGCAGGCCATAAAATTATGCTATAGAAATAGTATAGAATTGGGAACGGATGTTCTTATAAAATCATTCCATCTAATTATAGACAACCCTAAATATTCATTTCAGTTAGCTTTCAGTAACATGTATCATTTAAATATTATCATAACATTATACATTTGTATTGAAAAATAAAATACAGAGACTTTGAGCATTTTTGTATAACATTCTAAATACTATAGAAGTGTGTGCAAATTTTAAAGTCAAAAATAGGGTATAGTACTATACTTATAAAGTTTTTGAATAGGTTAACTGCATATTGTACTGTATAAGTCTAACATATTTTGAGTACATTACTTACACTGAGTGTCCCATAATATATGGACATGGGTTACTAGGCAAAATTCGGTGACAAAATAAAGCGTTTGAGTCCAAAATACTTTCGCAAAAAGTTACTTTAATTTGTTTATTACTTTTTTTTTCTATTAATAATTGGGATATACTGAATACCGTTTTATTTCACAATTTTCCTAGTGGGCAATTCCCAAGAGAGTCGATATAAATACCTAACTAAAAAAAACGAACTTCGAATTGAAGTTCCATGCTTCTGTGCGTCGCCAGAATCACACCGAGAGAGAGAAAAAGAGAGGGAGTGGGAGAGAGACAATAAAAGGAATAAAAGAAATAGGAAAAAAGTGGGAAGTTGATGAAATTTCATATGAGTATTCTCTGTACAAAGTTTTATAGTATACTTATTAGCAATTCTAGTATAATTATGTAATGCACACTGCAACTGTAAGTGCAATTGATGTTGATAATATATTTATGAGATTATTCTGAAACCAAAAACAGGTTTATTTATCCAAGAAAGTGTTAAGCCGAAAATATCGACTTCCAAAAAAAAAACTACTTTACTAAAACAAGCAATATTTCGCTAATTAGTCAAGGCGGTATCTGTTATAAAACACATTCATTTGGGTGAATCGTATATGATCTTATTTTTTTGCTTTAATGGCATCAAAATTTTATTAGAAATGATAAATTTACTTATTATGAATCTGGGTGCTTGGAACATACAAGGAATAAGGACAAAACAAGAGGAGGTCTTCCGTGAACTGAGTAAAATGAAACTAGACATCTGTGTATTAACTGAAGTAAAGAAAAAAGGAAGAGGAAATGAAAAGATAAACGAATACCTGCATTTCTATAGTGGCGTAGAAAAGAGCGAACGAGCTAAAAGGGGAGTGTCTATAGCAATACATCAGAAACTGAAAAAATGTATTAAATCATGGCAAGAAATAGATGAAAGAATTATCCTCATGGAAATTAAGAAAAATGGCCATGAAATAGTGGTAATTGGAACATATGCACCGACGGATGACTCAAGGGTTGACAGCAAGGAAGAGTACTTTAACAAGTTAACAACTGTTCTAGCCACAATTAATAAGAAGAAAGAAATTTGGATCTTAGGTGATCTTAATGCAAGAACCGGAAAGAGCTCCAACAGTGAAATAATAGGGAGATATGGAGAAGACATTCTGAACGACAATGGCCAAAGATTAATAGATTTTTGCGAGGCACATTCTTTGAAAATATTAAATGGTTTCTTCCCCCATAAGAATATACATAAATTTACATGGACGCAGCCTACCAGGAATTTAAAATCAATAATTGACTATTTCATTCATCGTAAAGATTCTAAACTAAAAACGAAGGACGTGAAGGTGTTTAGAGGGCCAGAATGTGGAAGTGACCACCATATGATTATTGCAAAAGTAATGGTGACATTTAAGAGAGAACAATCAAGTCACAAAAATGATGAAGTAACAGACATAGGAACAACCATAGAAAACATAAAATATAACCTGGAAAGCTTTAAACAAGATTCGACAAAGTTCTTATATAAAATTAGAATAGCTCAGAAAATAAAAAATATAGAAACAAAGGACTTAGACCCTGAAAGTCTGTATGAGGTAATTAAAAAATATATTCATGAAGCGGCAAATGAAGCACTGAGAAAAGTTGAAAATCGGAAAAAAGCAAAACCTGAATGGTTGTCAACGGAACTAGAAGAGAAAGTTCTCAAGAAAAAACAAGCATATCACATATGGCTTCAATCCAAAGATCCTCAAGACAGAGAAATATACGCTAAATGGAATAGAGAAGTTAAAAAAGACGTGGATAAGGCGAAAAATATAAACTGGGAGGCTAAGTGTGATGAACTGGACAGATTTATGGGTGGAACAAAAGTGGCGCAAGCTTGGAAAACATTAAAACAGTTTAGGAAAAATGAGAAAAATGAAGACAACATTTCTCTCATAAAGTTAAATGAATGGGAAGAATATTATACGAAACTGCTGAAAGAGGATAGAGTAGAGTACAGATGGGAAAAGATAAGGGAATTAATAGACAACAGAGACGAAAGACAGGAAATCCCTATAATAACATTATCTGAATTGACGGAAACCTTAAAAGAGGTTAAAAACGGAAAAGCCGCAGGGCCTGGAGACATTCCCATAGAGCTGGTTAAATATGGGCCGACTGCACTTTTAGAATTAATAGTAGACCTTTTCAATAAATGTATGTGTGGAGACCAGGAAATTCCTAGAGATTGGAATAAATCTTATATAAGCTCCATATATAAGAGAGGGAATAAAAGAGACTGTTCCAATTATAGAGGTATTAGTGTGACGAGCTCTGTGGGCCGGTTGTACGGCAGAATATTAAAGAAGAGGGTTGAAAGACAGATACAAGATATTGAAGAACAAAGCGGCTTTCGTACCGGGAGATCCTGCCTTGATAATATATTTATCCTACGACAAATAATTGAAAAGCGTGTCGAAAGAAGTAGAGAGACCCATTTGGTATTTATAGACCTTGAGAAAGCATATGATAGTGTCCCGTTAAAGAAAATGTTTGAGGTCCTCAAAAGGTCCGGATTGGATTCGACGTATATCCGAGCGATATATAAATTGTACGAAAATGCAGTTAGTTGTGTAAAAATTGGAACCAGAACCTCAAATGAATTTAAAGTCACTAAAGGCCTAAAGCAAGGATGCTGTTTGTCACCGACACTCTTTAAAATATACGTCCAAGAAGCATTGAGGAATTGGAGAAATAAATGTAGATTTATGGGCATCGAAGTGGGACAAGAAACTCTGTATACATTGTTGTTTGCAGATGATCAGGTGGTGGTTGCAACCGATGAGGAAGATATAAATTATATGAATCGAAAATTATTTGAGGAATATGCCAAATGGGGGCTTACTGTAAACATAAGCAAAACAGAATATTTAAAAATTGGAGGAAATACCACAGATCTGAGGCTTGAAAACGCAGTCATAAAAGGCTGCAACCAGTATAAATATCTAGGAAGCATCATATCAGCAGATGGCAGAGTTAAGATA